>NC_056524.1:141724249-141729331 GCF_019175285.1 Sceloporus undulatus | reverse complement strand
GGTCTCTTTGGAGGTATGCTGTTTAAATGATGCATGGGTCCTAAGAGTCCGGAGGTCACGCCAAAGCCACACTCCATTCCTAAGCACTGGAGTGCAACTTTGGTGCAGCTTCTGGATTCTTAGGATGCATGCATCATTTAAACAGCATACCTCCAAAGAGACCCAAAGCAACTTTATTTTTTGGCAATCTGTAACAGGCTGCACTCTTGAAACCACACCTTTCTGTTCCAACACAGAAGACAAACTGATGAGGCTCAGACAGAGGGGAATTATTATTCTACCATCTCAGAATTGACATTGACATTTCTAATATTATGATAGCTCAAAACTGCCACATTTAGAAATATATGTTAGATATCCAAAGTAGTGTCAACCATCTTAAGTATCTTATTTTACTTGTCAGAGGATTTCCAATACATGCCTGTTGCCATGAACAAAGGAGGAACAGCAAAAAGTATAAACTGCAGAGTCAAAATAAATCAGCCTTCATTGTTGTTGACGCCTCTGGCACACATGTATATATCTATGCTTTAAACACCATTAGCATCCCCTTTGGTGCACTTATAACAACAGTATAAGGAGAGAAAACAGAAGATATATTTGGTGGCTTTATCAATTGGCCCTTACAGCATAATACAATGTGAACTATATGTAATCCAAATGAAGTAGTATTTCTACTGAAAGAAACAGGATTCATGCATGCTTAAAGAAGGATAAGAACTAGGCTCACTTAAATACCTGTGAATACAAATGATGGGAAAAGACTTTAACAAATATAAAGTTTTGCAGTGGAGGAAGGAAGGCTGGGTGGGGTGAGGACACTACAGTAAGACACAGCAGAATATGTTCCACTGCAATCGTTCAGCCTCTGTAGGTGGGTAGTATTCTTTATTTCAGTTATTAAAATATTTCTATCCCACCCTATATCAAAATATAGCAGTATACAAGTTAATACTGAAAAGTCAAAACAGTTTAAAATGATAAAAATAATTTAAATAAACTAAAAAACAGATTAAACCAGTGTAAACCCATGTGGATTAGCACTTCAGATGAATCAATGAGGTCCAAAGGCTTGGGTGAACAGTTGGTGCTTAAATGAAACTAGTGTTGGTATCAATCAGTGCATCAGAGCTTATTAGGGCAGGTGCTACTCGCAGTGGTAGTCCATGGACAACTGGGCAGTTTCCAGGAAACTGCTAATATACCACAAACATGGTAGTGGCACACAGAGAGGTGAAAGGCCTGCTGGTCTGCCAAATCAGATTACTTGGGAATCCTTGGACTCGACCTTCTAGGCCCCATGAAGCAAATCTCAAGTGCAGCAGCTCAGCCTAATCCAGGACTGGACCTGGGAAGCAGACGAGAGAGCAGAGCTCTTACTTAGACCAGGCACTGGGAACTTTTGAGTTTTGGGTGGGGGCAGGTGTTCTTCCTTAGTTTATGAAAATCAGTAGATCCCCCCCCCCCCAAGACCAGTTAACAAAACACAACAACAATTGTTTACCTTCAGTGACTCTTCCTTTTTCCATTTAAATTTTATTTGATTTCTTCAGGGTCTCTTCCAGCTCTAACATTCTCTGGCAGGATACAGACCTCCGCTTTGCGGCGGTCTCCCGCCGGCGCCATTTGCTCCGTGCGGGAGCCACAGCAGCCAAACCGCGCGGCTCCCGCGCGGAGCAAAAAAGAAGCTCCATTTTGGAGCTTCTTTTTGCGGCGCCTCTATGATGTCGCGAGGCGCCGCTGGCGCATTCGCAACGTCATAGGCGCCGTGATGCGTCCAGTACGTAAAGATGGCAGCGCCCATGTGGAAGGGGCGCCGCCATCTTGTACGTATTCTATACGTACTAGGGTTAGGGGTGTGTGGAAGCACCGCCCCTTCTTAACCCTAGTACGTATAGAATACATACTATATGGCGGTTTGTATCCCGCCTGTGATTCAGACAGTGATTTTACCATTTAAATTTCCTAACAGTAATAAGATAGCATATATTTGTGAGGCATTAATTAAGTTTTGGAGTTGTTGTTTTTTTAATTACACACATGATTCATAGCACATATTGCTGATATACAGATCTAGTTCATACATCAGGATATAAAAGCAAAGAGTCTTAGCTGCTATGGACCACAAGCATACTGTAGTTCACATTGTAGTGTGCTGTAAGGGTCAACTGATAAAAGTGTGCTGCCCAATCAAGGCCACTTACATCAGGAGCAGCTGAACAAATGATAGATCTTTGCTTTAGTGAGGTTTGGTGGCTCATGAGCCTCCTCAAACCATTTACACTTACCTGGAGTCTGTATGAAGCTGTAGTATAGAATGAGGAGAGAAAGGAGCTACCAACCTCATAGTGCAGGCTGGTTTCATGATACCATGATAGAATCCTAACTCTATTATTCATACTGCAGGTCAGGAGTGGAGAAGATTAAGTCAGAGTGACGTAAAGCAACCTTAAAGTGTGTAGTCTTGTGCTCTACCTAGCAATATTATGTAGTTAGGAATACTGTATTAAAAATACTATCGTCATTTTATATAGAGAATTGTTCAATGGAGTTTCAAATGCTTAGCTGCTATTTTTACTGTTGTTGCCATTTGGATGTCCAAGCAAAAGAAAACACAATGCAAAAATACGCAGGAGGTTGCCTCTGACAGAACCAACTAAAGTGCCACTCCATCACTCCCTCAAATACTCCATAAACACAAAGCCAATGCTCAGTTGAATGCTGATATATTGTGCTCCATTAATTTTCTAAAAGATCTTCTCTAACAGCGCAAGCACTGTCTAAAAACAGAAACCGAGAGGCTTATTCCAACTGTTAGCTTCAACTTAAGTAAGGCCTGTTACAGACTGCCAAAATAAAGCTGCTTTGGGTCTCTTTGTAGGTATGCTATTTAAATGATGCATGGGTCCTAAGAGTCCGGAGGTCGTGCCAAAGCCACACTCCATTCCTAAGCACTGGAGGGCAGCTTTGGTGCAGCTTCCGGATTCTTCGGATGCATGCATCATTTAAACTGCATACCTCCAAAGAGACCTGAAGCAGCTTTATTTTGGCAGTCTGTAACAGGCTTAAAATAAATCAACGGGGACTTGGTAAATCAACATGAATGTTCCACTGATTCTGTGGGTCTACTCAAGAGGGAACTAGCAGACCTATTTAGCTCAAGTGTGTCACACCACTCTTTCTACATGTATGGCTCTACAATCAAAAGTTAAATTCTGATGCCTTTTAATTGTCCTACTTAAATAAGGGAAAATGTATTAATGTCATGCTTATCCCTGTTGTTCTTGGACAAAATCAATTTCCTCTCTGCAGGTCAAGTCCCTCTTTATTAGGCCAATCAAGGTTCAGGAGCACAAGGAAACCCTCTGCCACTTTACATCTAAAAGGCCCTAGCCCTGGCAGTTCTTTGTGAGCGCCAGTGTAGCACAGTGGTTTGAGTGTTGGATTGGAGACCAGGGTTCGATTCTCAGCTTGGCTATAAAACCCACTGGGCACCTTGGCAAGTCTCAATCTCTCAGCCTCAGGGGAAGGCAATGGCAAACCTCTTCTGAACAACTCTTGCCAAGAAATGTGACCACTTATGGTGACCGTGCTTAGGGTCACCATAAGTCAGAAATGACTTGAAGGCACACAACAACAGCAACAACAATATTCTATGTGGCACCACCTTTGTCCCAAGGCATCTGTTTCATTATTGTAATGCTGAAATTTCTAGACAGGCTCTTTTGTCCTTTCAGTGGTCTTAATGCAGGAAAAAGGCCTCTTAATTTAAAAAAACAAACAAACAACTGCCAACTTTCTGGCTTTAGTAGTGCCCTATGAACCAAGTGCCTCAAATCTAAACTGATTTTAGTCTGGCTTCAGCCCTGGTTATGGGATGGAGATGGTTTTGGTTGCCTTGGGATCTGTGGATGCTCAAGTCCCATTAATTACAAAGGGATGGTAAAATGGTGACCTTTATATAAAATCCCAAATCAAGGTTTGTTCTTTGAAAATTATATTTCCAAGCTGTGGATGCTTGAATCTGTGGATACAGAGGGCTGATTTTAACAGAACTGGATGACCTTACTAAGAAGCCACCTAGATTCTCGTTAGACAGTGTCTTTTTTTGCTCCTATAACAGTCGGTGGGTGGGATGGGAATGGAGAAAGAAGTGAAAAAGGAGCATTTGGAGATCTGCAACAATAGGTCCCTTATCTTTATTTTTTTAATACAACTTAACATTAACATTTCATGTCTGACTCCTTTTCTGGCCCCTTCTTTAGGTGAAAATAGGTATAAGATTTTAACAAATCTCACAGGGAAAGCCATTCCAATGCATGTTCTGGAAGGTTTTCAGCTTCTGTAGTATGTTTTCAGGGCAATAGACTCATGTTCAAACCAACTAAAATATGCACAATTCATTTTACACAATGTGTCGTCATCACCATCACCACTGCTCCAAAGAACCTTCATACTGCATCGACCCGCCAGATGGCAGCAGTTCACTGTATGAGTCCACAAAGCTGTAAAGGACTTTTAGTGAACCACTTCCAGGATGCTGTAGCTTGAAAGGGGAAATTGGCTGGTACACTAAGACTTGGCCCTGTCCAAGTCTGACTATTTAATTGTGGTCTTTTTTGGCAGGAACAAGCTGAACCCTGTGGAAATGTTAGAACAAACTGAGGTTCAGATATCTGAACCTTTTAGGACCAGCATAAGAGAATGTCAATGAGAATCCTTAGCCCATCTGAAATCCATCCACCTTCTATGTCTGACTTCAATTCCTGTGAAGCAGACTCAGGAGAAATCAGGGACAGCAGTGTACACACACACACACACACACACACACCCTTAAACAAATGAATTTGTCAGGCTAATAAAATTGAGAGACTTTCCTGTTTGTATACTTCCAAAGGAAAGCTGGAGCTTTAACTGTGTAACTGTTTGTCCTCCTGGTCTATTTATCAATTCACGAGTGGCTTTTTATCACACAACTGCTAGTATTTCTTTACATGCCTTTAGAAAGGTGTCCCCCCCCCCCCCCAAATGTTCCAAAGTCCAACTATATAAAGGGCTTGTTTCTCTTGCTGAGGCACTGCT
>NC_056524.1:141657171-141724224 GCF_019175285.1 Sceloporus undulatus | reverse complement strand
GTTCCCAGGTGGGGTGACAGATGCCCTTTTCCCCAGTTGGCCTTACGTTCCAACCCTGGGGAATCCTTCCACTTGCCCTGCCCTGTGCGTTCCCCCCATTTCCCCTCTTTTCTGAGCATCCCAGGTAAACTCAGTGTGGCTAATTGTGTGTTACATTTTTGTGTGCTTCATGAGTGTAAGCAGAACCACCCCTTGATTCAGGTAGAAAAGCCCAGTCTAAGTCAGAGGTAATAAACACAAGAGAATGTAAATACATTCCCAGTGTAATATGCATTGTTGAACCATCCATCCTGTTCACTGCTGTGATCTTTGGAATAGCGGTATATAAATAAAACAAATTATTATTTAATAATAATAATAATAATAATAACTTATTTATATCCTGCCTCTTCCGCTTTGAGGATGCCAAGAGTCTTTGTTGTAGACTTTTGAGCATCACTTTGCTCACATGGGAAATGAAGGCAGTGGTCTTGTGGTTACTGCAATCCCTGGTGTCCCGTTTCTTGGAAACTGGAGTGTATATTGTTTCCAACCTGTGGGCAATTGTTTTGTTTTCCCAATTGGTTGACAGATTTAGTTAGAACTAGAGTAGATTCTGCCTCTGTAGAATGAAGCTGCTCTATTGATATACCATCTGTTTCTAATGGTTTATTTCTCCCAAGTGCTCTGAGTGTATTTCCACTTCACTTTCTACAACTTTTAGGAAATTTTCTAAAAAACTTCAAATGGTTCTTCTTTGAATCTGGCATCCTTTCATCTCTTTTATATTGTTCTTTCCTGTATTGTTTTCACTGGCTTTTTATTTGTATGTGATCATGTAATGTGTGTCCCCTGTTGGTTGTAGAGCATTCCCACTCTTAGTTTAAATTTCCCTTTGATTTCTCGGATCTTGTGGAAGAGGTCTCTTGTTCATCCTTCTTTTGTTGTCACTTTTTGTTTATAGTAGCAATTCTTGTCCTTGCACACTATTACTACTACTATAACTATGACTTCTACTACACTGGGCCTTTGTTATCTGTTAGGCTGTGGTACCAGGATCCCCACCCCCATGGATACTCAGGGCCCTTTATATACAATGGGGTGATAATATGGTATTCCTTATATAAAATGGCAAAAGCAAGATTTGCTATTTGGAATTTAGCTTTAAAAATATATTCAAGCTGTGGATCCTTGAATTTGTGGGTGAATAATTCATGGATATGTTGGGCAAACTGTGTTATTCTTACTATGCTTCCCCCCAAATGGGACTCCATAGTGGCTCATGTCATGGAAAACAGTTGTGTTCGGGTTCGACTCCATTTTTCTCTCCTTTTATTTTGCTTGTCCCTCTTTCTGTTCGAAGTCCAAAAACAAATGGAAAAACACACTCCCAAAACCACACTGTGGAACATAATCCAGTTTGAGATGGATGCTTTAATGCCCTGGCTCAGTGCCTAGGGAAACCTGGGAAGTGTAGTTTATTGTGGCCCCCAGAGCTCTCTAGCCGAATTGTGTTGCCAATGTGGTGACTTCACACGAAAACGGGGGACTTTTCAGCGCTTTCCATGTGATTTTGTGCCTGGCTCTATTTCAGTGCTTTTTTGGGTGACTTTGCCTATTTCACGCTCCAGCCCTGACTCTGAGAGCGAGGTGGCTACCAACACCTTTGGAGGGTCACAACACTACAGTTTTCAGCCAATCAGAGATGAGGGACTGCAGAAGTGGGGTCGCTGCCCCCGCCCTCAGGATCCCTGTTAAGTCTAGCTTTCCTCGACTTAAGCGTACTTCCTCTGATGCATGGATTGTTAGTTCATTTGTGGCACCAGAGCTCTTTCTCACGAAACTTACAATTCCCCAGGTTCCCTAGCACTGAGGCAGGGCAGTTAAATGGTCTCAAACTGGAATATTTTCTGCAGTTATGGATTGGACCTGAGCATTTTTAATATTAAGGTCTAAAAACCACACTGCAGAAATAATCCAGTTTGTGACCGCTTTAACTCTCCTGGCTCAGTGCTAGGGATCTGGGAATTGAGTTTGTTGTGGCACCAGAGCTTTTTGATAAAGAAGGCTCAATGTCTCACAAAACTACCCATTCCCAGGGTTCCCTAGCACTGAGGCAGGGAGCTAAAGCAGTCTCAAACTGGATTATTCTCTGCAGTGTGTCTTGGACCCAACTCAGGTGCCATCTTCACTCAGAGACATACCAGTTTTTTCAACCGTTTTAACTGCCATGGCCCAGTGCATGAAGTTGGAATTGTAGTTTGTTTGTCACACCAGAGTTTGCTGAGAAGAGAAGGTTAAATGTCTCTGAAACTGAATTCCAGGTTCCATAGCACTGAGACTGGGCAGTTAACGGGGGTGTCAAACTGGATTATTTCTGCAGTGCGGTTGCAGCCAACACATTTCTATTTTGGCACAAAGCTTCCTGGACCCTCTCATGTCAAAATAAACATCTTAAAAGTGTTAGAAGGACTGAAGATTCTTTGGTTGGTTTTTTAATGGTACTTTGAGAGTTGAAATAAGTTCCAATTATTTTTATTCAATAGGGCTACGTCTTTATTGCCATGTTAAACATTACAGGGACTTTCGGGGATTTTGAGAATATTTTGGTGAGATATGGGGGGGGGATTTGGTGAGTTTTGCGCCAAACGTTTGGGGAATTATCTTTGAGGCTTGTTGGCAAACTGAAGGCTCCATGTCTCACAAAAGAGAACACTTCCCAGGATTCCCTAGCATTGGGGCCAGGGCAGTTAAAGTGGACTTGCAATTGCATTTTTGCAGTGTGTTTTGGACCACACTCCTGTGAGAGTGTCATGCTAAAGAACCTCTTTTGAAAGTGTCTGTTCAGTTGGTAAAGCCAGCCTCACCGAAACCTAATTCCTGCTAGGCCGAACCCGCATGGCCAAATGGCTGGGGACCAGGGGGACTTCATGAGGGTGGTAGGGTTTTAGGGTGGGTGAAATGAAAGATGGATTAAGCCATGCTTAGGAAAAGCAGGAAGCCAGGAAGATGAAAGCTTGCCACCACCAGACACCACACACAGACACAGAAAAGCAGCAGATGAACCCTCATCCTTCAGCCCAGAAGATCTTCCTTGGAGCCTCTTCCAGCAGGGGTTCAAAGGGGACAGCAGCTGCCTAGGCCTGACCTGGAGAAAAGGAAAATAACCAATGGGTGCAACTAGCAGATCAGCAGTGAAGCCGGGCGTCAGTTCAGGGCTAGAAGGAGGTGGCTTGCTCGACCAAAGAAGGAAGGACAGGCACTCTGTCCTTCTCTTCAGGGAGGCAGGAGAGAAGAGAGGACACAAACGCGGCCCTGAGGTCTCCAGAGGCCCAAGGGCCACATTTTTCCTTAGCCATAGGCTTGTATCTGTAGTCAGATCAATTTCCACCTGAAATGACAGCACCCACATCTCCTCAGGGTAGTCCTACTAGAGTCAGGGACAGGATTGCAGGACAAAAATGGGACCTGATGAAACTACACAACACTGCAGAAATAACCTACTGAGCCCGCTTTAACTGCTCTGGCTCAGTGCTGGGGAATACCTGGGAATGTAGTCCATTGCGGCACAATATCTATTCTGGCACAGAAGTGCCTAAATGTCTCAGAACTCAGATTTGAGTCAGGGCAGTTAACAGCGGTTTCAAACTGGATTATTTCTGCTGTGTGGATGCGCCTCTGATCAGTAATGCTTGTAGTGGAAGGCAGTGCCAAAGCTGTCGTGACCCAGTCACTCCCTGCTTTTGCCAGGCCCGCTGTGGCCAGCACAGAGCAAGCTGCACATGGATGGCCATGTGCATGTGTGACCTTCCTTCCCAGGGCCTATCGACCTATAGTGCCCCAATGGATCGATAGGGTTCTTGCGAGGCAATATACACCGCACTGTATAGCGCTAGGATACTCCCTTTTCTGCTCTGGGGTGCCCCTGTGGGATTCTGGAGTCTGAAAGTGAGACCTAGACTAGCTGCCTATCGTTCTCAACGCCTCTTCCTACAACCCTATCCCGGAAAGTCTAAAATGACTCGACCTAAAACTATATTCCTCTCTTCCTTCCCTGGAGCCAAAGGGAACCTAGAAGCTCCGTCTCCGCACAAAGGCGGGGTTGATCTTTAGTTTCCTAGCTCTATGGGAGCGGAGGGGGAGGGATGGGGCGGTAGAAGAGGAAGGCGGTGTGGTTTGTGATGCGTGCGTGCTTGCGTCACAGTCTCGTGCGTCCATGAGGAGCGCTGGGGATTGGTGCGTTCGGGCGTGCGCGGGACGTGCCTGCTGGCTATATATGAGCTCAGTAGGAGGCACCGCCTCGGCCTTTTCCGCCTCGCTTCCTTGTTCCGCGCTTGAGGGCCGCTGCCGAGCCGACGCCCTCCCGCCCGCCTTCGCCCGACGCCGACGCCGCCATGATCATCTACCGCGACTGCATCAGCGTGAGCAAAGGAGGGGGGAGAGGTTCTTCCATTTTGTACAAATGGGGGGAGTTGGAGGGCCCTCGCTTGAAAGACTGCCCCCCCACCTTACACCCGAGGGGCACGTAATACGTAGCGCAGCCCCTCGCGTTCCAAGCCAGCTCAAGAGTGCGAGCTCTTTCTTACACTGGCTTGCGCGTTATTTGCGGGGATGGGGGGGGGGGGGAATAGAACTCGATGGGCGACATTCCATGCGTTTCGCATGCGCACCCCTCCCCGGTCACTCGAGCCGGCAAAACAGCGGGTCGCGCGTGCGCAGTGGGGCCGGTGCGCGCGTGGAGGGGGGGGAGAGACGAAGGGCGGCCAGAGCGGAGGCCCCCTATCAGTGGAAACTTCCGGTTGGGTGCGGCCTAAACTTCCTGTGCGCTCCAGACCCACGGAAGAGTGGCTCCAGAGGAGAGGGAAGAGCTAGGCTTTGTGGTGCCTCAATGGTCAGTTTCTTCTCCCTCTGCCTTAGAGAGGTCTTAAGCAGAGGCTGGATGGCAGTCTGTTGAGGATGCTTTTGGTTGGGAAGTTCTGAGCATGGCCCTTTTGGTCTCTGCCAAACTCAAATGATTCCTTCTCCCTTCCTTCCTTTCTGCAGAGGATGAGATGTTCTCCGATATCTACAAGATCAAAGATAGTGGCCAACTGGACTCTGCCTGGAAGTGGAGGGGAAGTAAGCCTCTGGAGAGGGGAGGCCCCTTGGGGTTGGCTCCAAGGAGAGGCAGTCAATCACGTGTAACCAAGGCCTTGGGAGGAGGTGGCCCTTAGGGGAGACTGAGCGAGGCGATTCCTTTTAACTACTGGCAATCGCCTCCATAAACACACCACAGGCTGTTATTAATACTTCTATGCAAACTTTTTGCAGTTTTGGAGCAATGCTTTATAATATTCAGTGCTCCAAATCTCTGTGCCCTTTAAGACATTTATTTTTTTTAGACTTCAGCTCCTAGAAGCCACAGCCATTGTTGGCCAATAGCCTTGATTCTGGGAGCTGAAGTCCAAACCCCCTTAGAGAACAGAGTTGGGGACCCATGGCATACACTCATGATGGCAATGCTGGGAGACAAACCATTTTAAGGACCAGGTTATGGTGGTTCACAAACTCTGGCTTCCCAGGGGTTTTTTGGGACTCAGCTCCCCAGAATTCAAGGACAATTGGCCAAGTTTGCTGAGGCTTCTGGGACTGTTGTATGTCCAACAATCTCTTATAAGGGCATTGTTGGGGGACCAATGAATTTGTAGCGAGATCTTGTAGCACTTTGAGACAACAACTAATGCTGTCAACTCTTTGTTAACCTTCAAAGTGTGCTCCATGATATCTGGCTTTCCTATGGCTAGGTTTTTGTTTTGTTTTGTTTTGGGGACTACAGCTCCCAGAAGCCTCTGCCATCTTGGCTAATACGTCTTGGATTGTGGGAGCTGAGTCCAAGCACGTGGGGAAGACAGGGGGAAAGTTTTGTGAGGCACTGGGCTTTAAAATGCTTTGTCTCCCAGTATTGCCACTATGGTGTAGTGCATTGGTCCCCAAACTCTACACTCAAAGGGGGTTGTACTTCAGCTCCCAGAATCCCAGGCTATTGGGAAGGCTGAGGATCAAGGAGCTGAAGTCCACAATCTCTTAAAGGGCATAGTTTGGGGACCACTGTTTGGGAACCTTGTGGTTGTGAATGAATGGTTGCAGTACTGGCATTTAACCATTGGGCCGCCAGGGCTACAAAAGAATGGCACTAGATAAATAAACGAATAAATAACAGCAGCTGTCAAAACCAGGCAGAAAGTAAGGTGTGCTGTGATTCTGCCCCACAACCTCTTGTTTTATTCATTCCAAAGACCTGGCAAGGGAGGCTGAATAATGTTTGGAGGATTGGCAGTGGAGTGGCATGAGTATATCAGTTCCAAAAAGCAGACCTTACTTCTGCCATTTTATGTAAGGGACACCAGTTTCCTTTGCCATTGTATTCAGTGGGGATTGAGCATTCAGGGATTTTGGTATCCACAAGGGGTCCTGGAACAAAACCCCAGCAAATACCAAGGGCCCACTATAATCTAATGATCTTAAGAGCTGAAATTGAATGTGGGCTTCTGCTTTAGAAAGGCGTGGTGATAAGGCTTAATCTGCACAGTGGGAAGGTGACTGCATCCTTATGCAAGGATGTGTCATCAGAGAGAAATCACACATTTGTGGAGGCTGAGACACAACATCTAACCAGCATTCATGGTGATAGTTTCCTTTCCATATACCTTGAGACATAATTAAAAACAAAGGTCTTCTTAATTTTTACTGTCTAGCCTGCTACTCCAAAGGGTATTTTTCATGTGTGTGAAAAGGAGAGATAAAATGCTTGAACTATTAAATTCAGGGTTTATGCCACATCTCTAGAAACGTTGGCTCAGATCTTATTGGCTAGTCTCAACTAGAGTAGATCAGTTCAGTTCAAACGTTTTTGAATAGAGAGTAAACATGTAGGTAAATCTCATTGATTCAGTGTGTTACCCAGGGTTAACAACAGTATTTAGGCTCTGTTTTTTCAGATAATTAAATGACGTTCTGAGCTGCCTCAAGTTTCTGTCAGCAGTGCCCCAGTTCCTACTTTGCAAACTGTCAGTATTTTTACTCTGAACTCAAGCTCGTTAAAACCCTGCAATGCTGAACATCAAGAAGCCTGAAATTGCAGCTTTGGCTAAATTTGTAGGCAGCTGTTGAATTGTATGTTGTAACTGCAAAATTGTGTCTTATCAGAATTTTTTGTTTCAATCAACCAGATGGTGAGCAGGAAGGAAGGTGAAATAGATGATGCTTTAATTGGTGGAAATGCATCTGCTGAAGGTCCAGAAGGTGAAGGGGCAGAGGCCACAGTTATCACTGGCGTTGACATTGTAATGAACCATCATCTTCAGGAAACAAGTTTCACTAAAGAGTCTTACAAGAAGTACATCAAAGACTACATGAAAGCGTAAGAGATCCTGGCCTCCCTCAATTCAAAACATCATGGACTGTGTAGGGTTTCCAACTTATGGCAACCCTTTCATGGGGTGTCCTTGGCAAGTTCCTTCAGAGGGGAATTTGCCATTGCCATCTTCTGAGGCTGAAAGAGAATATATAATTGTCCATAGTGGGATTGGAGGGTAAATTGAAATTAAGGCTGTTGTTTAGAATATGCTGTCAGCTTTTTAAGAACTGCTTTCCTTTCCTAGAATCAAAGCCAGACTTGAGGAGACAAAACCAGAGAGAGTAAAGCCATTCATGACAGGGGCAGCTGAACAAGTCAAACATATCCTTGCAAACTTCAAAAATTACCAGGCAAGTTCCAGATTTCCCTCCCATAACAAAGTACAAAATCCGTGTGGCAAGCCGTGATGGTTGTGTACAGCAAGGCAGTCTTTTACTGTTGCTATAAAGCTTGATAATCTGGGAAATTCCAAAAACCTGGGTAAGGAAAAGTGCATTGCTGTCTAAGATATCAGGTATTTTTAAGCTTCTTTCTTGGCCTGTGCTTCCTCAAGCATAAGAAATGAGAGATACAGTTTAAAGATTGTTTCATCATCACAGATGTCCAGAATTACTCTGGAAAGGTTTTTGCTAACTTAAGCTAAGGCTTGCTTTAAAATGTTACAGTAGGTCTCAAAGGGGAATTGCAGAGACTGTGTCACCACTAAGATTGTACTGTCTGACTAGCACAGCACCCTTACTGCTCCTACAGTGGGCATACCTAGAAGACCCTTTACAGAAATGTATTGGTGTAATTCATCATTTGGACTTCTTTTGTTTCATGCCATTGAGGCTTTAAATTAATATTGATAATTCATTTGAATGATAATTCATTTATTACAGAAAGAAAAAAAGAGGAAAACAACAAACTCATATTAAATATCAGAGAGAAACAAAATGAGTCTTCAAAAACAAAGATTACCATTTCAGATACTGGTACCCAGTACACCTAGTGCAAGTTGTAAACTAATTTCTTGTAAATAACTTGGATCAACCCCTTTTTTTTTTCTTCCAGTTTTTTGTAGGTGAGAACATGAACCCAGATGGCATGGTGGCATTGCTGGATTTCCGTGAGGATGGTATAACCCCATATATGATTTTCTTTAAGGATGGATTAGACATGGAAAAATGTGTAAGTAGAAGTTGTGTGAGAAATTATCATTTTTCCCTAAACCATTCCTCTCTGATTTTAAAATTGGTATTCTCTTTTTTCATAATCTTTTGGAAAACATTAAAATCTAATCTTTTCAATGTTTTCAGTGTAGTGGAGATGCTCTGACCCTTTTGATCACTTTAGTGCAATTTTCCTCCAGCTAGAGAGTGCTGAAATAACCTTTCTGAGTGGGTGTGAACAGAATGTAAATCCCTGGGTAGGGTGATGACATAAAGTTTCTATAAGAGGATGGCAATAGTAGAAGAACTGTTAATCCCTTTTAATCCCCAACATTCAGTATGCTTTGCACCTATCACACAGAGTTAACACATCGATCTATCAACTGCAACTGAAAGAACAAGTTTTTTCCCTGGACAGTCAGCTAGTTCAGTGCTATATGACTTTTCTTAGTACAGTAATAATAAATAATAAAATCTTTATTTATATTTCCCGCCTCTGCCCATGGATCGAGGCGGGAGCACAACAGATAAAATCAACATTACAATAACTACATTTTTATAAACGCACAGGTTCCTACAATATATCAATTACTCAGTCAATTATAAAAACAGATATAAAAATGTTTTGAGCTTCATTATACTGTTGCCCATTTGCCTAAATGGAGAAATTCTTTTTAGAGTTGTTTGTGGATAGTTTGGGCTCTCTGTGTCCCAAATGCTTTAGTACCACTTACCTCCTTGGTTTCCATCACCATTTGCTCTTCCCGCCAGTTTAATTATGAACAAATTATATAGGACTGCTTCAAATATATATACTTGAGGGGAAACCTGCCCACCTTTACTTCCCTCCAAGTTATTCCTGTGATTCTTGCTGCTTGTTTCCTGTTCTTTACAGACTAGTTATCTGTAATAGTCTATTTCGGAAGTATTGGTGTCACCACCACTTAAAAAACCTGTTAACTTTTCAGATTCCATTGATAATTTTTATTAGAAATACTGTTACATTTTTTTTTCTGTTAAAGAGGATGGTTTTATAGGCAATGGGTCATTAGTGGTCTCTTTGTTCATTAGTCAACAGTATTATGTATAGGCTTGTCCCAAGCAGGTTTTCAGCACATGCATATTCTGCCCTTTGGATAATGGAAATCATGGAGGAAGAAGGTGCTTAAAAATTCTTTGCTTTTAAGCTTGCTTGTCAGGTCAGTAGGGGAGTTTAAAGCATCATCCTTTGACCACTTACTTGCTTAAAAGAGAAAAGCCATTCTGTCTCATCTGGGAATAGGGAGAAAATGCCAACTTTAATGAGTATGTGCACACATATGGTACATATGAGAGATTTAACATTTTATGTACATAGCTTACAATGCACTGACGACTGTATTTATTTGCGTTTCCATGACTGAAAGGGGCTTATCAAGACCATGTCTTTTACAGCCTCAGGGAAAGCTATAACCAAGAATGGGCAGCTGTCAGAGAGAAAACTGAGCCAGACTTTGGTCCATCTAGCCTAGAGTTCCTTATGCTCCAGGGTTTTAGGAAGGATTCTTTCCTACTCTATTTGGAGATCCTTGGTACTCTCAAATATGAGTACTTGGAATATCAAGGATCTCTAGGTAGAGTTTACCTGCTTAGCTTCTGCAGCCAGATGGGATTTGTTTGTTTAGAGTGATAGTGCCCTGAATGTTGAGCATCTGCTGATAGGCCAGGAGCATTGCTTTGTGCTTTCTGGTTTGCAATAAGATGCAATAACAACTTCCTTGCGCTTTCTGTCTGCCTGACAACATGGCAACTCAGATTGAATATGGGAGAACAATTTAAAAACTAGCAATGTTAGTCTAAAAAACTGGTATGAGCACGGGCTAACTGTCATTAATTTCTTAACAGTAACAAGAGATCAGCGCTTCTGGATCATCCATCATCATTATTGGCTGCTGCTCTTTGTTCATCAACAAAACATCATGACTCAGCACTGTCTGAAAACTGGACTGATGCCGTCTTGAGCTTACTTAATTTGATTTATTTTGACCCTGAAATAATTGGAGTGGAGGCATTGGTTTTTAAAAACTTGTCATGTAGGCTGTCTAAAAATAAAAACAACAACACTCATTTAAATCCAGCATAGGTAATGCCTCTTGGTTTAATGTGTCGAGCAGGGTTCTTCAGCAGGCTTCATGTAGTTCTTGTGCAGTTGGATTTTGACATCCGTAGCATAGCCTGGCCCTTGTGCATGTGTGAGACTGTCTTCAGATACTTGGGCCCCTGGAACTTGGAAGACAACCAGCCACAACCCGAACTGCTTCTTAGGCATCTGAAAATGACAGATACAAAAGAAGGCTTTCATTCTGAACTGGATCTGGCTTCTTGCCATTCAACAAACCACAATAACTAGCTGGAGGACAAATTTGGAAGCCTGGATATGGTGCTGATCTATGTACTGATTTGAGTTCTTAACCAGTTAAAGAGAGGAGGATTGCTTCAGTTTATCATGACAAATAATGACTTAAGGCAGAGAGCATGGAAAGAGAATCCTTGATGGCAGAGATGAGCATATTAGGCAAGAAGTCTACACATGAGGCATTGCTTATATGCTGTAGTTTGAAGTAACTGTAACTTAAAATACATAAGTAATACTGGATTAATCACAGGATGCTAATTTGCTGTGTGGTGTGTCAATCTAAGATCAAATCATTCATAGTCTTAACTGAAAACCTTTGAGCACTGGTCAATAGAATGACCTGTAATAGCCAGTGTGTATATCCAGTTGTCCAATGAAAATTTTGCAAAAGTAGGCATCTGTATGGCAGGTTGAGAGTATGTAAACTGCTTAAAGTTTCAAAATGGAGAGCATCTTTGAAGTTTCAAAATAGAAAGCACCTTGCTTTCTGAAAGTCATTCCATGTTATACCTCCCTGTCCTGTATTCTCCCTAGAATAAGATGAAAGCAGTGTTGCCTTCCAAAATTAAACAGTTTCAAACATAGAAAACAGGGCTTTTTTTTTAATGAATGGCAAATTACACACTTAGGCCTGTTACAGACTGCCAAAATAAAGCTGCTTCGGGTCTCTGGAGGTATGCTGTTTAAATGATGCATGGGTCTGGAGGTCGCGCCAAAGCCATTCCTCCATTCCTAAGCACTGGAGTGCAGCTTTGGTGCAGCTTCTGGATTCTTAGGATACGTGCATCATTTAAACAGCATACCTCCAAAGAGACCCCAAGCAGCTTTATTTTGGCAGTCTGTAACAGTCCTTAGATTAAATTACAAGTGTGCTGCAATTTTGTGGTGCCAGAAGAATGCATTAATTGGATTGCTTTAAGGAAGAGCTGCATGTGACCAAATGAGACTTTCTTGCTGATTCTTGCCATGTCATGAATGGGAATGAGCTAGGAAACTCACCTGGATTAGAGTATGAGCCTAGTCCAACTGGCCAGTGTGTAAGGCCTGTTTTTATTCCATTCCTGCCTGAGCAGGTATTTGCATCCTTGTTGAAGATACTGGGAAACAAGCATGTGGAGTAGCCAAATAGCTAATTAACTGTTTGCTGTGTTGTGTATCGACACTGTTACAAAAATTATTTACACTGTGTGTTCTTGTGAGTTACCCATAGTCTTGCATGCATGCTTTGACTCATCCATACAGTTTCATCACCCTTGAAGTTGTCAGTTCTCACCAAATTGTATGGACTCTACCTTGAAATATCCCAGGCTTCTTTAATCCCCAACATAGACTGTGTGTGTGTGTGAGAGAGAGATCTTCTGCTCAAGTAAATTTGGATTCTGAGTCTAGTGTTCAGTTAAAACAGGGCTGGTTAAACTTCAAACTTTGGAAGGATCTTTTTAAAAACTCAAAATGTTGAGATGCACCTGCAGAAACAATTGAAATAATGGTTTAGGCAGGTAGACTTAAGGGAAAGAATTGAGGAAACTGGTGCCTTTGGAAACATGCATACCTAGAAACTGACCTGTCCCAGAATCCAGCAGTTGCATCCTTTTACTGCTCTTACGGTTCTTCAGGTAGAGAGAACAAACCTTCCATCACTTAAGAAAATTTGTGTTCTTCAGTCATAGCAGGTAGGTGTCATCCTTTATTATACAACTAGAAAATGCTTATTTTCATATCCACTGACATTCTCCTGCTAAATTCATTACTAGAAGCAGACCTCCAAATATCTCATTGCTCCTGTCTGCAGGCATACATTCTCACCACCAAACTCTCCTCTGCAATGTATGAAACCTTCAGTCTTAGTTCCTTTTACAGCAAAGGACCTAGGTGCTTACATGGGTACAAAAGATTCATCTTGTGTTGCCTGTGTTCTATGATTGCACTTTGCTGACTACATTAAAAGGCATATAAAGTGGGGTGAAGAAAGTTTAGTTCTTCACATTATTGGGGTTAGTGAGGTGAAGAAAAAGTATTTGTTGATGTTACTGGGATTGCATATTCCACAAGCCCTAGACAGTGATAAACAAAAATAGCTGTAGGCCATCCAGAGTTGTTCTTTTTCCACTGGCTTGAAATGCTAGCGGAGGGTTTTTAGAGAGCTATATTCACATGTATAAATACCATGTTCTGTATGTTCATAGATGCTCTGGAGCACACATAGTTCTGATTACAGAAGACCAAATTACATCTGTAATTCAAGGTTCTTTGAACTCTGGTGTGAAAGGTAAGAATGGCATAAGAGGGGACTCTGGTTCGCCTAAAGCTGTTGGGCACTGGGTAGGACCTGACAAGAGTCTGATAACTGTCCTATTAGTACTAAACTAGACCACATAATTTTGGGTGAAAATAATCCACACCTTGCAGGAGGAAGATGATAGCCATAGCCTGCTTTACCAAACCCCGCAAAACAAACAACTGCTGTGTCATTACTTCAGGCACAGTATTAAGTTTTCATGCATTTCTGTTGACCGTACTATACTATTAGGCCCCACAGTGGATTTGCTATACTAACTGAAAAGGATGTTCAGGACAGGCTGCTGTAATGTAAATGGGAACAGGCAAAGGAACTTATAGCAGAGTATTTGATGTGCAGGGATTCCAGTGTGGGGTTTGAGTGTTGGACTATAACTGTAGGCCAGGGATCAGTTCCCAGCTCAGCCATGAAACCCACTGGATTTCTTTGAGCAAATCACACATGCTCAGCCTCAGGGGATGGCAGTGGCAAACCACCTAGTTAAAACATCTTGCCAAGAAAACTCCACAATAGGTCAGAAATGACTTGAAGGCACACAGTAACAACCTTCATCAACTAGATTCTGGTGAATTTGAGTGTGCAAGAAATGCTTTTTTGTTCTGTGACTTTAAATCATTTGACTTCTGTGGACCCTAAGGTGAACCTGTCATGGTGGTCTGGGGCTGAGTTTGTGTGACTTGGGCAAAGTCACCCAGTGGGTTTCCACTACTGAGCAGGTAATGAAACCCTGGTTTCCAGAGTCATAGTCCCCAATGCTCAAAATCACTACACCATACCGGCTCTTGCAGGAGATGTTAGGCCAGTATGATTCATATTGAACAGTAAATTAGCTTACAGTTGTAAACCGCTTAGACACTGCTTAGGCGATATGAAGCAATACATAAATGCTTTTGTTTTGTTTTACTGTTCCACTACATTTAAACAGGATTTTTTTTGTAAACAAAACAAAACAAACAAACAAACCCTCAAGCTGCCTTGAATATTTTTTTTGGCAGAAGGAAAGAAATTTAAATTAATGAACTGTGTCCAATAGAATTCTCACAAATATATGTACTACAATTTAAAATTTCATTTAAAATACACTGCCTTTCTACTAGGGCCTCTAGTAGAAAGCTCACTGCAAATACAATGAAATCAACAGCAGACCAAACTTTTATTGTCCCCCAAATACAATTTCCAGACATTGTAGCCCCATGCTTTTAAGAGGAGCTTGATATGCAGACACTAGCAAATAATGACTGAAGGCAAACGTCATGGGAATGGTTACAATGGAAAGCACAGGGAGCAAGCCCACGGTTGACATGCAGAGGCTGGCAGGCAGGTAAAGCTGCTGAGGTGCTACATGCAGTGGCTGAATGCACTAGACTAGGTTGAGTTGGTGAAGCAGAGCAGCCCTTGCATAGCCCATGAAAAGAGAAATGACAACACAAATAGGGAAGTGCTTGCATGGGAGTGTGTCACTTCCTGTTGGAAAGGGATGTTGCATAAAGGGAGTGGTTGCTCAGCCTCAAGAGGGTTAAATCTTCTAAACCAACTCATCTGAACTACAACTTCTGGGAGAGAAGTTGACTATGAAAGAGTCGGCAGCACTTAACAGTCTGTCAAGTGAGGAATTACACAACCCCAGGACATTCATTACCATGAAATGTCTTAAATGGAATATAACTGGCTCTTAGTCTTTGTTCCCAGTTTGTAATGTCAAATTGACCTAGTGAACAAAATGAAAAGGTGTGAGCTTCCTTGTGCAAGAGGCAATGCCAGCTGATCACTGAGCCAGTCAACACCAAATTACAGTGGTACCCCGGGTTACGAAATTAATTCGTTCCGCGGTTAATTTCGTAACCCGAAATACCTTCGTAAGCCGAATTCCCATAGGCGCTAATGGAAAAATAGCTCTCTGCTGCCCTCCGGTGGCGGAAAATAGCGCCGCGGTTTTTTCGTAACCCGAAGAAACCTTCGTAAGCCAAAGCAATAAATCCCTATGGGATTTTTTCGTATCCCGAAAAATTCGTAACCCGGCGCATTCGTATCCCGGGGTACCACTGTAAATCTCAGGCAGCTGTCAAACCAAGAACAGTATGCTGAAAAGTCATAAAGCAGTACAGACTCCCCACACTTGCCTTTTGATGACAGCCCATCAAGCAAGTTATCTAACACAATGGGACAATGTACCACATCATAAACCCCAAAATCTGCTATAGGTTCAGTTTATTTCCCATATGCCATGGGCCAACATTTCCTAGGATTTTATTATAAAATTTTATTATCCTCCGAAGACCATGGTAGGTTTTGGTTGCAGAGTGCTTGTATCCTAGCCTATCCTCAGGGTTTTGTTGAAGTCTACCCTCTTCACCGATGAACTGTAGAATTTCACTCCTGCAGCTAATGAGTTGCAAGTGAATCTCGGACATCAGCAAATGGTCGCACACACAATTAATGCCACATTGGGATTTTTAAAAAGGTATTTGTATTTTTTAAAGTTTTCAGAAATTGTTCCTTTTACTCAAGTAATACAGAAACATTTGTTTTTACAATTTAAAAAGGTATTTTACTCATACAGAAACAAAACATCTTTAATACAAAAATCATACTTATGTTGTCACTTAAAGGTTTTCTTCAAATTCTGATAATTTTCTTTCTTGTCAGTGTGTTTCAAAAGCAAACCTTCAATTCTTTTCATTGCTCTATGGATAATTATGGAACATACTCAAAGTGCTGCCTAGATCTGGTGGTTCTTGGTCCATGGTCCTAAAAATTGTACATCATCCCATGATACGACCTTGGAGTTCAGCTTCACTTCAAGACTCAGGACCACTTGGGATGTTACCAATAGCACCAATGTAGCAATAAATAATGTGTCTAGTCTCTTTGCTAACCTAATTTTTAACCAAATGCCCCCCCCAAAAAACAAAAACAACCCCTAACCAAAGTCTAAACATTAAAGAAACATAATGCAAGTTAAACTACAAAATAATTTGTCAAACCATCACACAAACTTACAGAATGTTCCCTGCAAAATCTTTGAGAAAACAAAAGGGGGGGGGAGCGGTGTTTTACAACTGATTTACTGTTTTAAAGAGTAAAATGTGTGGCCGCTCTTTCTGTGCCCACAACTTCCTTGCTGGCGTAGTTATCAATTATATTAATCACTCTTATCTTCACCTTGATAATGCCGATATTCTGGTTTAAGTTCCCAGGTGTTTTTGTGTGTCCCCTTGACATTGTAGATGCCTATTTCTCTTAAAATTTCTTTCAAGTAGCTCTAAAAAGGAAAAAATAAATATTAATCCACAATATGCATTAAATTTGTAATAAAAATGGTACCAAAATAATCTCATCTAAGAGTTCTCAGACTTTCAAAGCTAGTGGACACAATCAGAATTTTAAGGCAACGTGGATACTCTCACAAAATGGCTGCTATGGTGAGCATGAATAGTGACAAACACACATATCCAACTAGAAAAGCCAAATGAAAAGGAATTTCCCTGAGTCGAAGTGCAAGCAGCAACAAAAAGGTCTTAATTCTAAAATACAAAACGTAACGGCCTGTTACAGACTGCCAAAATAAAGCTGCTTCGGGTCTCTTTGGAGGTATGCTATTTAAATGATGCATGGGTCCTAAGAGTCCGGAGGTCACGCCAAAGCCACACTCCATTCCTAAGCACTGGAGTGCAACTTTGGTGCAGCTTCTGGATTCTTAGGATGCATGCATCATTTAAACAGCATACCTCCAAAGAGACCCAAAGCAACTTTATTTTTTGGCAATCTGTAACAGGCTGCACTCTTGAAACCACACCTTTCTGTTCCAACACAGAAGACAAACTGATGAGGCTCAGACAGAGGGGAATTATTATTCTACCATCTCAGAATTGACATTGACATTTCTAATATTATGATAGCTCAAAACTGCCACATTTAGAAATATATGTTAGATATCCAAAGTAGTGTCAACCATCTTAAGTATCTTATTTTACTTGTCAGAGGATTTCCAATACATGCCTGTTGCCATGAACAAAGGAGGAACAGCAAAAAGTATAAACTGCAGAGTCAAAATAAATCAGCCTTCATTGTTGTTGACGCCTCTGGCACACATGTATATATCTATGCTTTAAACACCATTAGCATCCCTTTTGGTGCACTTATAACAACAGTATAAGGAGAGAAAACAGAAGATATATTTGGTGGCTTTATCAATTGGCCCTTACAGCATAATACAATGTGAACTATATGTAATCCAAATGAAGTAGTATTTCTACTGAAAGAAACAGGATTCATGCATGCTTAAAGAAGGATAAGAACTAGGCTCACTTAAATACCTGTGAATACAAATGATGGGAAAGGACTTTAGCAAATATAAAGTTTTGCAGCTGGAGGAAGGAAGGCAGGGTGGGGTGAGGACACTACAGTAAGACACAGCAGAATATGTTCCACTGCAATCGTTCAGCCTCTGTAGGTGGGTAGTATTCTTTATTTCAGTTATTAAAATATTTCTATCCCACCCTATATTGAAATATAGCAGTATACAAGTTAATACTGAAAAGTCAAAACAGTTTAAAACGATAAAAATAATTTAAATAAACTAAAAAAACAACAGATTAAACCAGTGTAAACCCATGTGGATTAGCACTTCAGATGAATCAATGAGGTCCAAAGGCTTGGGTGAACAGTTGGTGCTTAAATGAAACTAGTGTTGGTATCAATCAGTGCATCAGAGCTTATTAGGGCAGGTGCTACTCACAGTGGTAGTCCATGGACAACTGGGCAGTTTCCAGGAAACTCTGCTAATATACCACAAACATGGTAGTGGCACACAGAGAGGGGAAAGGCCTGCTGGTCTGCCAAATCAGATTACTTGGGAATCCTTGGACTCGACCTTCTAGGCCCCATGAAGAAAGTCTCAAGTGCAGCAGCTCAGCCTAATCCAGGACTGGACCTGGGAAGCAGATGAGAGAGCAGAGCTCTTACTTAGACTGGGAACTTTGAGTTTTGGGTGGGGGCAGGTGTTCTTCCTTAGTTTATGAAAATCAGTAGATCCCCCCCCCCAGACCAATTAACAAAACACAACAGCAATTGTTTACCTTCAGTGACTCTTCCTTTTTCCATTTAAATTTTATTTGATTACTTCAGGGTCTCTTCCAGCTCTAACATTCTGTGATTCAGACACTGATTTTACCATTTAAATTTCCTAATAAGATAGCATATATTTGTGAGGCATTAATTGTTTTGGAGTTGTTGTTTTTTTAAATCACACACATGATTCATAGCACATATTGCTGGTACACAGATCTAGTTCATACATCCGGATAGAAAAGCAAAGAATCTTAGCTGCTATGGACCACAAGCATACTGTAGTTCACATTGTAGTGTGCTGTAAGGGTCAACTGATAAAGCTGTGCTGCCCAATCAAGGCCACTTACATCAGGAGCAGATGAACAAATGATAGATCTTTGCTTTAGTGAGGTTTGGTGGCTCATGAGCCTCCTCAAACCATATACACTTACCTGGAGTCTGTATAAAGCTGTAGTATAGAATGAGGAGAGAAAGGAGCTACCAACCTCATAGTGCAGGCTGGTTTCATGATACCATGATAGAAACCTAACTCTATTATTCATACTGCAGGTCAGGAGTGGAGAAGATTAAGTCAGAGTGACGTAAAGCAACCTTGTAGTGTGTAGTCTTGTGCTCTACCTAGCAATATTATGTAGTTAGGAATATTAAAAATACTATCGTCATTTTATATAGAGAATTGTTCAATGGAGCTTTCAAATGCTTAGCTGCTATTTTTACTGTTGTTGCCATTTGGATGTCCAAGCAAAAGAAAACACAATGCAAAAATACGCAGGAGGTTGCCTCTGACAGAACCAACTAAAGTGCCACTCCATCACTCCCTCAAATACTCCATAAACACAAAACCAATGCTCAGTTGAATGCTGATATATTGTGCTCCAATAATTTTCTAAAAGATCTTCTCTAACAGCACAAGCACTGTCTAAAAACAGAAACCGAGAGGCTTATTCCAATTGTTAGCTCCAACTTAAGTAAAATAAATCAATGGGGACTTGGTAAATCAACATGAATGTTCCACTGATTCTGTGGGTCTACTCAAGAGGGAACTAGCAGATGTATTTAGCTCAAGTGTGTTACACCACTCTTTCTACATGTATGGCTCTACAACCCAAAGTTAAATTCTGATGGCCATCCATCCTTGCCTTTTAATTGTCCTACTTAAATAAGAGAAAACGTATTAATGCTTATCTCTGTTCTTCTTGGACAAAATCAATCTGCAGGTCAAGTCTCTGTTTATTAATTAGGCCAATCAAGGTTCAGGAGCACAAGGAAACCCTCTGCCACTTTACATCTAAAAGGCCCTAGCCCTGGCAGTTCTTTGTGAGCGCCAGTGTAGCACAGTGGTTTGAGTGTTGGATTGGAGACCAGGGTTCGATTCTCAGCTTGGCCATAAAACCCACTGGGCACCTTGGAAGTCACAATCTCTCAGCCTCAGGGGAAGGCAATGGCAAACCTCTTCTGAACAAGTCTTGCCGAGAAATGTGACCACTTATGGTGACCGTGCTTAGGGTCACCATAAGTCAGAAATGACTTGAAGGCACACAACAACAGCAACAACAATATTCTATGTGGCACCACCTTTGTCCCAAGGCATCTGTTTCATTATTGTAATGCTGAAATTTCTAGACAGGCTCTTTTGTCCTTTCAGTGGTCTTAATGCAGGAAAAAGGCCTCTTAATTTAAAAAAACAAACAAACAACTGCCAACTTTCTGGCTTTAGTAGTGCCCTATGAACCAAGTGCCTCAAATCTAAACTGATTTTAGTCTGGCTTCAGCCCTGGTTATGGGATGGAGATGGTTTTGGTTGCCTTGGGATCTGTGGATGCTCAAGTCCCATTAATTACAAAGGGATGGTAAAATGGTGACCTTTATATAAAATCCCAAATCAAGGTTTGTTCTTTGGAAATTATATTTCCAAGCTGTGGATACTTGAATCTGTGGATACAGAGGGCTGATTTTAACAGAACTGGATGACCTTACTAAGAAGCCATCTAGATTATCTTTAGACAGTGTCTTTTTTGCTCCTATAACAGTCAGTGGGTGGGATGGGAAAGGAGAAAGAAGTGAAAAAGGAGCATTTGGAGATCTGCAACAATAGGTCCCTTATCTTTATTTTTTTAACACAACTTAACATTAACATTTCATGTCTGACTCCTTTTCTGGCCCCTTCTTTAGGTGAAAATAGGTATAAGATTTTAACAAATCTCACAGGGAAAGCCATTCCAATGTATGTTCTGGAAGGTTTTCAGCTTCTATAGTATGTTTTCAGGGCATGTTCAAACCAACTAAAATATGCACGATTCATTTTACACAATGTGTCGTCATCATCATCACCATCACCACTGCTCCAAAGGACCTTCATACTGCATCGACCCGCCAGATGGCAGCAGTTCACTGTATGAGTCCACAAAGCTGTAAAGGACTTTTAGTGAACCACTTCCAGGATGCTGTAGCTTGAAAGGGGAAATTGGCTGGCACACTAAGACTTGGCCCTGTCCAAGTCTGACTATTTAATTGTGGTCTTTTTTGGCAGGAACAAGCTGAACCCTGTGGAAATGTTAGAACAAACTGAGGTTCAGATATCTGAACCTTTTAGGACCAGCATAAGAGAATGTCAATGAGAATCCTTAGCCCATCTGAAATCCATCCACCTTCTATGTCTGACTTCAATTCCTGTGAAGCAGACTCAGGAGAAATCAGGGACAGCAGTGTACACACACACACACACACACACACACCCTTAAACAAATGAATTTGTCAGGCTAATAAAATTGAGAGACTTTCCTGTTTGTATACTTCCAAAGGAAAGCTGGAGCTTTAACTGTGTAACTGTTTGTCCTCCTGGTCTATTTATCAATTCACGAGTGGCTTTTTATCACACAACTGCTAGTATTTCTTTACATGCCTTTAGAAAGGTGTCCCCCCACCCCCCAAATGTTCCAAAGTCCAACTATATAAAGGGCTTGTTTCTCTTGCTGAGGCACTGCTTTTCCACAATTGGCTGGAAGTGAAATTAAATGGTTGGTCCCACGCCACACTTAATGTAGCATTATTTTATTCAGCAGTTCCTCTGCATGGCCTAGATCCTTCATGTGCACAAAAATCCTGTTTACAAAATGCCTCTGGCAGGTTTAATTAAGGCCCTCCGATTCTGAAAGGGATAGATTCTCTGGCTTCTAATTTAAACCTGTTTAGCACAGCTGGGCTTTACCAATGATCTGCCTCCTAATTAATCAGGACCCACTTTCCGTCTGGGGTCTGCATGCTTTAAATTACTGGATTTTGTTCAGTTTCCCCCCTTTATACACAAACAGCGTTATTTATTTACAACAAGAAAAAAAGAATAGAAGAAACCAATAATTAAAGCTACTCTCCCAGTTGGGAAATAGGGTCTGATTAATTACTGGGCAATTAAACTGCCTTTCCTTTCTGAACAGGAAGGTGTTAAACTCAGAAGGAAGACACATCTTCCAAAATTTTTTGAAAGGTACAGCACTCTTAAAAATCTGAAAAGAACTCAGTGGGACAGGCTGACGTTCCAAGCAGAAAACATCAGAACCAATCAGATCTGAAAAGAGTTGGGAGGACAGCACCGAAGGCCACAGAAACGCAGTGCAGTGGGATTCTTTGTGGAAAGAGAGCCAATGAAAATAACAGGCACCAAAGCAGCCAAAATCTGTCAACCCACATTTATCACTTGGCAACTTCCTTAATGAGCTCTAGTAAGTTAACAAGGCGGCCAAAACCTCCCACTGCTCAAGCCAGGCTAATTCTTTCTCCCTTAGCCACACTGGTCTTTTGACGATTAGCATTAACTGCTTTACCAGCACTTATCTAGGCCAGAAATGAAACTGACTGATCTGTACGTTTTCTGAACACTCCTTAGATACACTATAGAAACCAATGTTTTTCCTCCTCTGCCACCTTTTAGAAGTAACTTGGGGTTTGTGTGTGAAGTGGTAGTTTTTCAATCTGGCTAAATCGTTCCCTGTAGATTCCTACAGGTCATCCTTGGGGTCAAGGGATACTAATGGAAGATTTGTGTATTCACAGTATGCACCATGATAGCACAGCACAATCTCTTGCTGATAGGGGCTACGGGCCTCTCCTGCTATCCAGGTCCTTACAGCCCTAGGGACTGTGAGTAAAAGCAGAAAAACATCACTGGTGTTGTGGGAAAGAAGGCCAAGTGAAGAGGTTGGCTTCAACCTCTGAATACATTACATAGACATGGATACTGTTTGTAGCACTCTTGGTGTTGTTGTAAGCTTTAATTAGCTGTTATTAAGTAAAAGGTAAAGGTAGTCCCATGACATGAATGTCTAGTCATAACTGACTGTAGGGGTCGGTGCTCATCTTCATTACTAAGCCAGCATTGCCCGAAGACTGCTCTGGTGGTCATGTGGCCAGCATGACTGCACCAAACTCTATTACCTTTCCACCAAAGTGGTACCTATTTATCTACTTGCATTTGCATGCTTTCGAACTGCTAGGCTGGCAGGAGCTGGGACTAGTGACAGGAGCTCACCCCATCATGCAGCACTCAGGCCTCGAACTGCCAACCTTCCAATCTCCCATTTGTCAGAACTGGCATCTTAACCACTAAGCCACCACATCCACAATTAACTGTTATACTGACTATAAAAATAGAAGTTAGTAGCCCTAAAAATCAACCCTTCCCATTAAACTTGAGCTGACCCAAAATAATCAAAACTGTTGAAAATATGTGAGAAACTATTTCAGGCAATAAAAATACTCAAATTGGGTAAAACTAATTCTAGCACAATTTGACAAAAACAACTGTTAGTTCATTTGGAAATACTGAGGAAGCAGTAGAAATATAAATATACTGAGACCAAAATAATCACATGTGTACTTATTTGTTGGTAAATTCCACCAAAGATAGCAGGGCTGAAACCTCTTTAAGCCTAGCACTTCAGTCCCAAATACTACAATATAAATATACTTTGTGAAGTCGAAAGCTTTCATGGCCGGCATCCATAGTTTTTTGTGGATTTTTCAGGCTATGTGGCCATGTTTTAGCAGAGTTTCTTCCTGACATTTCACCAGCATCTGTGGCTGGCATCTTCAGAGAAATGCCAGCCACAGATGCTGGCGAAATGTCAGGAAGAAACTCTGCTAGAACATGGCCACACAGCCTGAGAAACCCACAAAAAAAACTATAAATATACTTTATTTGATATTCATTATGTTGCTCAACTTTCTCCAATGGAAGTTTCACAGCTGAGCTGTCAGGAACAAACACTACTAATACAGAATTGCCCACGAGGACCATTAACAAAGCCTAAATGAAATTAAGATACTCTCTGTCAAGCTGCCAACTTTTCAAGCTAATTACTTTTGACATCTAGTAATGAACAGACAGTCAAGTACTAAAGCACACATATCAGTTAAGTACTTCTCAGAGAAGAAAAAGAATACAAGTGAAAAATAACAAGCTGACACAGGTAAAGAGCACACTTTATGTAGCTGAGTTAGGAAAAGCAAGTGCTTAGAAATTTATTTTGATAAACAGAACACTGGAAATACTCAGGAAACTGGCAGGGCGAAAAACATTTCCTAGCATGTTAATTTTACCATATTTCACTGTTTTAAACATATTACAAGTTCAAAAACATGTTGTTAGGAGAAAAGCAATCTAACTGGCCCAGGATGAATTTGGCTACAACAAAGCTTGATTATCACAAAGGAAGCCAACTCCTTCTTAATCCAGCCAACTACTTTGCTCCATTTTCCATGGCTAGTTTATACTGTGCTTATGCCAACAGTGAAACCATCTACATGTCACATGCTCTCAGCCTCAGGAGAAGACAATGGCAAACCTCCTCTCAACAAATCTTGCCAAGAAAATATCATGATAGGCTTGCCTTAGGGTAGCCATAATCCAGAAACGATTTGAAAGCACACAACAACAGCGGAACCATCTCAGGCTTGCATCCTTCCAAGGTTGCTAAAATGAGTACCCAGACTGTTGGGGGCAAATTAGCTTACTTGCTAATTAGCTTACTTGCTGTTCACTGCTATGATCTTTGGAATAGCGGTATATAAATAAAACAAATTAAAAAATTAATTAATTACAGCAGGGAAAACATCCTCAGGAATCAAATCACTCAAAAGCCTGATCTTGGCTGAAGTGCTGGTAATTTTTATTAAAATAAGACAAACTACTGAGAAAATACAAACTTTTTCTTAACTCCTCACTCTGGTATTTTTTCTCTGGTTCAGATACACTGTGTATTAAAATGTCTGATGAGATTCTATATGGGGAGGCAAGAAAGTTTAAACAAACACATACACCCCCCAGCACACATACGAACACATACAAACTCTGACTGAACATGAACGAACATATGTAAGAACAACAAAAGACAGACCTGGCAGCCTGCATTGCAGCTTTCTTGGCCTCAGCCCATTATATTGACTGTGCCAGCCACTTTACAGATACATTTTGGGGATCTAAACTTTGGCATCAATGTCAGTATTGTGGGGCATGCAAATGCAATCTCCCATAACCTTCCAGAGAAACACATTGACAGAAGAAGGCTTTCAGCTTCCCTGCATAGTGGTAGTAATTCTCACTCAACTTAAACTATGAGGAACATTATCTTGAGAACCTCACTGAGGAAGAATGTACACTGAAAACTTGGCCAGTAAAGAAGCTGAAATTCCATAGCTAACATTCTTGGGATTTGTCAGTAAAGCAGCAATTCTCCACATCTTTGTAAATGCTGCCTTGAATTAAGGAAGTCAGACCTTATTTACTTCAGTCTCCTGAAATGTACTTTCAGAATTCTGCTTTTAAAAGGAAAGTTGGTAAATTGTTCTGCTTAAATTCTTCCCTGTCTCTTTCTTGGAGACAGCAACAAGTCCCCAAATCTGTCATAATGACAACATGATTACCTTTATAGCACAAAAGCCTCTGCCACAAATGCATTTTATAAATGGGTTTTATAAGCCATTTGGTTATGAGAAAGATATAAGAGATTCTCAGCACAGATTTTTAAATGGGATGTGGCACTTAATGTGACACTTTGGGGAGTGGCAGAGTTCATAAACATGCAAGCTCTGAATTGCTTTTCAGAACTTACAAAGGAGATTAGTATGATTGTGAACTGTGTACGGCATGAGATAACAGCAACTTTCAAGTTCGGCCTGATAATGTTTAGGGGCATCACATGGGCAACTCTCTAAGGAAAGGTCATGTTGCATACAGAGAAAAGAAATAGAGGAATAACCACTTGCCTAAGGCTACATATTGAACTCATGGCCGAAGTAAGATCTGAACAATTCCCTACCCCTCCTCTCTCAATCACCAGCCCTCACCAAGATTAAATTACAGTACAAGAATCATTTTCTTTCGCATAGTGTTAAGACCTTGTTAATTTAGAATGTGTCATTTGTAAAAGACAGCAACAAGAGATAAGATAATTGAAGTTTTTAACAGAACATTGATTATAGCTCAGTCTCAGCTAGAGTTATAAGCATCTGATACACAAACAACTATTTTAAGTGTCACTTGTTTAAATAGCGCAAGTGTGAGATTGAATCAGTAATAAACAATATATAACATGTGAACCAGTATAGAATATGGTTGGCATGCTCAACCGTCAAATGGGAGATCCAGGTGTGATATTCTACTGAGCCATGAAACTCATTGGGTGACCTTGGACCAGTCAGTTTTTAAAGTGTTACCTGAAGCCCTCCCATTGATTCATACTGAACTAAATTATTTCCCCAATTGAATATAATTGTGTGTGCCCTCCCAGGACCCCAGCATTTTGGGTAAAATTAGGATTGTCCATGCTATTGTACTTCCCATTTCTATGTATGGTTGTGAGAGCTGGGCAGTGGGGAAAAAAAACCTGACAGGAAGAAAATCAACTAATTTGAGATGTGGTGTTCTGGGAATATTGTGGACTGCTACAAAGACCAATGGATGGCTCGTAGAACATATCAGACCTGAACTTTCGCTGGAAGCAAAGATGACTAAACTTAGGTTGTCATATTTTGACCATGTCATGAGGAGAAAAGACTATAATGCTTGGTAACATGCATAGCAATAGGAAAAGAGGAAGACCGCATTCCAGATCAATCAAAGAAACCACAGCCATGAATCTGCAGGCGTTGAGCAGTGCAGTTGAGGATAAGGTTACTTGGAGGTCTCTCATTCATAGGGTTGCCATGGGTTGTAGTTGACTTGAAGGCAACCAACAACAACAACAAAAGATATGTAGGGACAAAGAAGAGAAAAAACAGTAGAGGTGGAGGTAGAAGGATCAATAGCTGTTCAGTGTAGTATATGTGCAATGTTTGTCTCCTTGCCAGAAAACCTCAACAATCACACATGTAATAAGTGCAAATTGGTAGCTCTCTTGGAAGAAAAGGTCAGTGCACTACAGCTATGTGTTAGGTCTCTTCAGTGCATCACAGAACATGAGGGCTTCCTGGATAGAACAGAGGGACAATTGATCTTACAGAAACAACAGGAAGAAACTGAAGAGGCTGTAACAGTGAGGAAACATCCTGTAGAGCAGTCACTGTCAGGGGCAATCCATTCAGAAAGGATTCAAAACCTCTTCAACTAAGCACTCACTTCCTACATCTTCATGAGAGTAGCAGCAGTGAAGACATTCAAACAGGAAACAAGTAACATGGGATGCCATGCCAAGAGAAGGTGCCAAGGTAGCTGCCAGTTGCAACAAGGAGAAAAGTGCTGGTGGTTGGGGGCTCATTGCTCAAAGGTAGAGAGGGATAAGAAGGAAGTGTGCTTTTCTCCCTGGTGAATGTATACAGGATGTCATTGACAACTTGCCAAAATTCATGAAGAACACCGATCGAAGACTAGGAAGAATGTCTTCGGTAGCAGCATGACAAGTCTGATCAAGAGAGCTTTAAACTAAACCCTTGGGTTGGGGAGGGTGTTGGAGATGATAGCTTAAATATCAGGCAAAAGGCAAGCTGCTTTTTCACAAGGATGCAAATTCTGGAAGAGAAGCTAGAGATAATGGAATCTACAGAAAAACTGGTAGTAAATTAATAGGTGAAACCAAACAAAACAGCAAGTATCTATAAATTTGGGAAATAAACAAGATGTGCTTGAAGTCCTAGTGCAGGAAGGTAAATATGACTTTACAGGGATAACAGAGAGCTGGTGGGATGACTCCCATGACTGGAATAGTATAATGGAAGGGTACTCAAAAAGAATACATGTGGCAGAAAAGAAGAGAGTAGCATTATCTGTATATTCTGTTGCTAAATGGCAAGGCCTACAGGGTGTCCATTTACTTAATGATCCATTGTCTGTTGGGAATCCCCCTCACCCTGGATGGTTTTCAGGACTGGTAGTCAAACTTTGGGGCGACTAAAATGGAAGGGTCTGGAAACCATGCCCTATGAGGAACGACTTAGGGAGCTAGGGATGTTTATCCTGGAGAAGAGAAGGTTAAGAGGTGATATGATAGCCCTGTTTAAATATCTGATGGGATGTCATATTGAGGAGGGAGCAAGTTTGTTTTCTGCTACTCCAGACTAGGACCCAGAACAATGGATGTGAGCTACAGGAAAAGAGATTTCTCCTCAACATTAGGAGGAACTTCCTGACAGTAAGGGCTATTCGACAATGGAACAAACTCCCTCAGAGTGTAGTGGAGTCTCCCTCCTTGGAGGTCTTCAAACAGAGGCTGGATGGCCATCTGTCGGGTATGCTTTGATTGTGATTTCCTGCATGGCAGGAGGTTGGACTGGATGGCCCTTGTGGTCTCTTCCAACTATTATTCTATGATTTTATGTTTACTTTAAGGGCTTCTTCTGTCCTGTTGAAATTGTCCAGGTGTTTATGGATTTCAGTGGCTTCATTCGTGAATGCAATATTGTGGTACAAGTTTACTACAGGCCACCAAACCAAGAAGAGGTGGTGGACAATGCTTTTGAAAAATAAATCTCAGAAATCTTGAAGATGCTAAAATTATTAGTTATTAGGGCCTTCAATTGCCCTGATATCTGCTGGGAGACTAATTCTGCTAAGCAAAGGCTCTCCAACCAATTTCTGATATGTGCCTTGCAGATAATTTCCTATGTCAAAAGGCTGAAGAAGGAACAAGGGGATCAGCCATTCTGGACTTAATCCTAACCAACAGGGAGGAGATGGTCACTAGAGTCAAAGTAGTTGGTACTTTAAGGACAAGTGACCATGTCATGCTAGAATTTACAACTGTGGGGCAGGGCAAAGAAGAGTAAATTCAAACAAAACCCAATCAAAACCCAATATCCTTGGATATCAGAAAACCTAATTTTAACAAGTCAAGGAAATACTGGATGGAATCCCATGGCTAGACATACTAAAGGAAAAAGTAAAGTACAGGTGGGAGTTCTTGAAGAAAGAATTGCAGCAAGCACAAGCACATCCCATGGAAGAAGAAAAATGGGAAACACCTGAAAAAGACAATGTGGCTGCAAAGCAAGGAGGTAGTGAAAAAGGGAAAGTGTATAAAGAATGAAAGTAAGGATGAATCACCAAGGAACAGTACAGATATGAAGATTAGAGTAAAATGAGAAAGCAGGTTAATGAATGAGGCTGTGTGGACTAGAGAGCAAAGCAATAGAAAGAATGCATCATAGCAGAAACACAACTTATATCATGTCCAAAATTCTGCACACAAAGATGTACATTGTGTCTCTCTTCTGATAGTGCTGGACTGCAACTGCCCAGCTGCCTTTATCAGTATTCCAATAGTATGGATTACTGGGAGTTGCAGATGAACAACATCTGGAGGACCTAACAGATTCCACCCTTGATCCATACAACTGCATGCAGTTTAATTTGCTTTTTAAACCCTTTTGTGCAAAAAGAGAAAGTTCTTAATAAATGGAAAGATAAATGAGTAGAAAAAATAGGGGCTGCCAGGTCGCATTCACAAAAAAAGAACAGAGACCAACCCAGACTCCTACGCCTCTTAATATTAGTATTTCTCTGCAGATGGTGTGTGAAGTACCATAGTGGAAGTGGGAGTACATGCTGACATAAAACACTGAGAAGATGGAGCAGTGAAGAACTTTAAATGCACGGACCAGAAGGTCAAAGTTAATGTAGAAGAAAGACCTCAGTGGACACTTGAGTTGAAAGGAGACAAAAGATTACGGGAGGGTAGGTGGGCATTGGCTGATAAGAGATTTTGAATTTACTGAAAATGTGCCAGGAAAGAAAACTAACCAAGAGAAGACAATGTGTTCTGTGAGCTATTCAGAGAACAATATATTTTTTGTAGTAGATGCAGAAAGGGTCAAGTTTGGAAACCCAAAACGAAAGAAGCAAAATTTATGAAAAGCCTGGCTGTCTCTGGAAACATACATATACTTTTATGTTTAATGTGCTGCACTACAGTTATTTATGAGGATTTCTTAAAAAGTCTTTATTTGGCTGAAAGAGAAAAAGCATGCAAACAGGTGAAATATGGAGGTAAAAATAATTAAAGATGCCAAGACAGTTTGCGTGCTAGGGAACTGCTGGAAGGAGTTCCTGCAGGAAGGAGATGGGGGGGAAAACTTTATTTTCAGAAAGTGGTGAGATATCCAAGATGAAAATATTAGGAGATAACTATATCTAGGCAGACAGAAAGTTTTTTTTAATGACAGAAGGTGAAAAGACCAGAAGTGGACAGAGAGATGTGGACAACTGACATATAGGAAACCTGTATTCGCTCTCTATGATCTTTCTTGCTCACATGGTCCCTGCCCCTTTAAAACTTTCAGCATACTGCAATCTATGATCCATTATTAGCAAACCTTGGTTTAGGAACATGTTGGTTGTATGCATTCTAGTACAGAATTCAAAAATAGAATAAAATTGTATATGACTACATTTACCAAACAGAAAATGTTGCATACGCTCTTGAAGTGACACAAACACACAAAAAAACCTGTTTTAGAAAAACAAGAATACTTCAGCCTTTATTAATCTAATTTTTGTTTCCTCTTTTATGCTAATATAATATTCCCCTTCCATTCCCCATTTCTCTTCCTACTCTCTCTCTGAAACTCAACCACCTTTTTCTTCTTTTCCCCCTCTTTTTTCTTCCCACACCATCTCCTAGCTTTTGCTTTGACTTTCTTCCCTTTCCATAGAGATGAAACAATAAGATAAATGCACGACATGGTGAAACTAGAAGATTAATCAACTGGTTTCTTTGCAGGTGATACAGGAATTAGAACTCAAACAAAACGAAACACAGGTTTTCATGAACATTTTAAGAGTAATAGTCAACACTGTAGGAATGCAATAAACATCTATGATGTTTTTATTTTTCAGATCAAGTAACAGTTGCAGGACAAATGTCTCTAATAAAGCAACACAGTTCTAAATAGCCCTTACATAGCCGCTCAAAGAGGAAAATAAGTAATCTGTTTGCAAAATATTGCATGATTAAGCCTCTTTTAGTGAAGGAGGAAGCTTGCCCAATCAAGTATTGAAGAAGTCCATTTTACAAAAGCTATCCACAATCACAACTTGCTAAGCTTAAAGGGGGCACCATAATGAGTAACCCTGAGCCAAAATCAGCATGCTCATGCAAAGTCTCTATTTCTGCACTCAAAACCTTTGATCTGAACTACTAAATGCTGGGGAAGACTGCCTTTGGTCTATCGGTCTTAGTCAGTAGTCATGCAGAATCATTATTTCTCATGGAAAAATCACCCACATCATACTAAAACTGCTACTATAACAGACTTCAAAAGAAATAATTATGGCTCTGAACTTTCACATTCATATCCTTTTTAATCATACAGAATATACTGTTATTCATGCTCCTCTGTATTCATTCACATATGGGGGCAAAAGTTTATCAAATGCAAGGATACAGAAGTTCATTTTCAGAAACTGAAAGAATTCTATTCAGAGGATTAACCTTCTATTGCACACCTGTATCTTCACACTCATGGCTCTGAATTATCTTTTCTCACTTCATCTCTTTCAAGTCTTGCAAAAGAAAGAAAGAAAGCTAGGCTGGATTTTCAGCAGCAGAGTGCCTGCATTCATTAGAGCACATGGATATTTGGTTTTTCTATCTAGCAGCAGATGGCTTGACTCCTGGCATCTATAGCCAGAGATTATGGCAAATGTACTTTAAACATTTTCTCAGCTCATTCTCTGATGCCTCAAGTCAGGTAATATTAAAAACATTTATTTTACCATGGGTGCTTGCCATGATAAGAAATATTGTTATAATTGTTCATAAATCAGCCATTTAATGAATTCTTCAAAGTTTTAACCACTGAAGCTACAAGTAACATCTCTGCAAAAAGCCATGAAGATAAATTAAATGCATGGCAAAGATTCAAAAACTATATGCCAATAAAAAGACTAACTGGAGGGACAGGATCATTTTGATCATTCTGTCTCTCATCTATCTATCTATCTATCTAATTAAGAAACACAACCTGATCAGCCCTTGCAGGTCAAGGACATAATCTGAGGTTTGTAGTATATGGGACAATCACTCCCCATGGAAGACAGCCTGTATATTCATGAAATCCTTCAGCTCCTAGAATACTGTTCAGGACACTCCAGAATTTTGCCTGCATTCTGGTGCACACTTCTGTCTTCCTACATGTTTTTGTTGTTGTTAACTGCCCCCAAGTTGTCCTCAACTCATGGCAACTCCATGGATGAGACATCTCCAAAACCCCCTGTCTTCCACTGCTCTGCTTAGGTCCTGAAAATTCATGCTTCCAACCTCCCTGATTGAGTCTGTTATCTGGCATGCGGTCTTCCTTTCTTTCTACTACCCTCTACCTTTTCTAACATTATTGTCATTTCCAATGACTAGTGCCTTCTCATGATGTGGCCAAAGTACAACAGACTCAATTTGACTATCTTGGCTTCTAGAGGTATTTCAGGTTTGATCTGTTCAAGGACTCATTTGTTTGTCTTTTTGACTTTCTACAGTATTCTCAGCACTCTTCTCCAGCACTGCATCTCAAATGAGTTAATTTTCTTCTTATCCACTCTCTTCACTGTTCAGCCTTCACATCCATACATGGTGATGGGAAATATAATGGCTTGGATGATTCTAACTTTAGTGCTCAATTGTACATCTTTGCTGTTTAAAATCTTGTCTAGTTCTTTCATCGGTGCTCTTCTTAATCTTCTTATCTTTTGACTGCAGTCCCCATATTTGGCCCCATATTTAAAAACAATTCACCTATTATGTGGGATAAAGCAGTAGATTTCCTCACGCTTCCCACAAAAAAGCTTTTATAAAGTGCATGAGTGGGCATACTGTGGCCTCTCAGCTGTTGATGGACTTCCACTGGCTATGTTGTCAAGGGCTAATATGATTAGCAGTACCACAACTTCTAAATTGCTGCCAGTTGTCCAACCCACAATTCTATGTGGGAGTTCAAGAGAAACTGATCACACACAAAAGCAGGACTTGCTGCTAACCATAGGCAGCTGGAATGCAAAAATAGGAAATACAGCAGAATCTGATTGTAGGAAAATTTGGCCTAGGATCAAAAAACAAAAGGCGGATCGACTGACTGACTTTTGTGAGCCCAGTTGGTTCATTGCAAATACATTCTTCAACTAACCCAAGAAGTGAACGTATACATGGATGTCACCTGATGACCAATATAGAAATCAACTAGACTACAAAATTGGAAGCAGAAGTTGGAGAAGCTCCATTCTCTAAACAAAAATAAAATGAGGAGCAGATTGTGACACAGGCCATGAATAGTAAAAGTTAGATTAAAGCTAAAGAAGAACTCTAAACCACCCATCATTCCAAAATACAACCTAAAGAACACCCTCATAGAATTTAAAGACAATATGAAAACAGCTTTGTACTTTTAAGCCTAATTGACTGATAATCAGATGAACTCTGGACTGAAGTCAGGGACAGTGTGAGGAAGGAATGCAGAAAGACACCACTAGTATCCAAAAAGAAAGATAACCCTCAATGGATGACAGATAAAACTCTTCAAGCTGTCAAGGACAGAAGAGAAGCAAAAGTTAAAGGTGACAGGAAAAGAGCCAGAATCCTGAATGCAACTGTTCGATCATGTATGTGCAGAGATAAGGAAAAGTACAAGATCCAACAAATTAAAAGGGAAATTTAAACCGACAGTAGGGATGCTCTATGACAAGCAGGAGAACACATTACATGACCAAGTAGAAATAAAAAGTCAATGGAAATAGTACTTGGAAGTTAACTATATAAGAGATAAAAGGACACCAGATTCAATTCCAGAAGACATATTTTAAGATAAACTGCCAAGTTTAGAAAATTTTAGAAACTTAAAGCATTTGGGAGAAATAAAACACCAGGAACAGATGACACACCAATATAACTGCTTCAATCTACAGAGACATAATCTACTCTAGTTCTAACTAAGATCTGCCAACAAATATGGAAAACAAAACAATGGCACACAGATTGGAAACACTCAATATACATTCTAGTCCTCAAGAAAGGGGACACCAGGAACTGCAATAATCACAGGACCATTGCAGGGGAAACAGAAAGACTGCATTCCTAATGTATAGACTCAATCAAGGAAGCCACAGCCCTGAATGTGGAAGACCTGAGCAAGGCTGCTGAGGACAGGATAATTTGGAGGTCTCTCATTCATAGAGTTACCATAAGTCGAACTTGTCTTGAAGGCAGCTAACAACAACACTTATTAGTAGCAAACTGCATCACTGTAAAACAGTTTTCAGAGTAAGTACTTACCACTGGCTGTTTAGTTATATCAACTAAGTCTTTAATGTTGTAATACTGATGTTTTTCAAAAGCTGAAAAAAGCATGTCCAACACTTGTTGCTTTTCAGCTCGAGCTCGCTTTCCATCTTCTTTTTTCTTCTTTTCATATTCAATCTGTAAATTAAAAAAAAACAATTTAAATACTGTGTTATCTGCCCCAGGTTCTGTACTCCAAATACAATTCCAGTAGATGCAGACTCTTTTGTGTTCTTGGATTAGCAAGAATTGTCAGTTTTTCCACTAACTGTCCTGTTAAATACCAACATTCCTTCATACCTTTGTAAAAATGACAGTTGAGTCCCCCAGTATGTTGTACATGGGGCTAACAATGAGACTAGACCTCTCTAAAATACTGTACATTTCAAAGATACAGCCATTTTAGTGTGTAGAATCAATATGTAGAGCGATCTTGTAGCACCTTTGAGAGTAACTGAAAGAAAGAAATTGGCAGCATGAGCTTTCATAGTCTACTGTATTTCAGTCTACTTCCTCAGATGCATTTGGTGAAGTGGAAGCCAGGTCCAGACATATATATGCCATTGGTATGTGAGGATGTCAGTTCAAATTACAAACCCTTTGTGTATGGAAACGAAGCTGCAGGTCCAGTTTTAATAATGGTCGTTAGTGCACAAAGACAGGAAACTGGTCTTTGTGCATGGAGGTGAACTGGCAGATCCAGTTTTACAATGGGACTAGACTGTGGTGAGGGGAATAGATTAATGTAGGGCACCCCCATGAGGATGGGATCAGATAGTGTTGAAGTGTGTGCTGTTCTGAGGTCTGAGATGAAATGCCCAGAGAGATTGAAATGTTCTGCCACCAGTTTTTGTGTATATCTAATGTCTGATTTATAAATGGGAATACACAGAATCAGTGGCAGAACATTTCAGTCTCCCTAGATCCATCTCAGACCTCAGAACAGTGGTCATTGAACAAAAGAACTACAAAGGTAGATTAGAAAGAGAAACAGCAGAACTGGAATTCATTCACAAACTACAGTCCTTCAGCAATGGATTGAACAAAGACAATGGTTTCCTGACACTACACATGAAATTCAACACTATCTGACCCCATATTATCTACATATTTAAAAGGAAGAAATTAAAGCTTGCCAAGAGTTTGTGGTTTGCACACAGTCATATACTGTACTAAATTCCTGGCATAAGCAAAATTTGGAAAGAGGTAATATTTGAATTTACATATTCACAGATTAATCTCATCCCCTAATCTGCATCAGCTCCAAAACATTCATCTGCATCCCATGTTCCAGTGTGGACTTTCTTAAATAGGGACTGCAAGAAAGCACTAAAAAGTCATATCAGATGTCTTTCAGCACTAACATCCTTTGGCTAGAGACTGCAAAAGCTACAATTATTTTCAGAAATGGTGCCATTTCAGCACCACTACCCCATGTTATTATAATATAAAAGACTTAAAGTACAATCGTATATACATCTAAGCCACACCAAATTCAATGGGACATACTACTAGGTACATATTATAGGATCCCAGCCTTACTAACTCAGTTTACATATATAATGGAATGACAGTTGGAGCTGAATTTTCTATCTTGACTTTGGTTATTCAGCTAAATATTTCACTGCAGGCTTCTGATATCAGTTGAAGCAACATAGTAAAAGAAAGTATTACAAACCAACTCACATTATACTGATGATTAGCCACAGGTTTGTAGTTTGTGGTTACAGCTTTATCCAACTGCATTGTCCAGCTCACAGGTTTGGAAGATTCTTCTATTTGCAGCCTGAAAGAGCAAGGAGCAAAAGCCACTAAGAACAGTACTCATTATCATAGTTACAGGAGTCAGTCCAATGTCAGCATTACCAAATCCACCCAACGCAACACAAACCTCTGCCAACTTATTGCTTTACAGGGCTAAAACACTGCCTAGTTGGTAGTCTGCTGCCACCACTGTACATCCCCAGACTGGGATTGAATCATAGAATCATAGAGTTGGAAGAGACCACAAGGGCCATTCAGTCCAACCCCCCTGCCATGCAGGAAATCTCAATCAAAGACCTTCAGGGAAGGAGACTCCACTACATTCCAAGGGAGTGTGTTCCACTGTCAAACAGCCCTTACTGTCAGGAAATTCCTCCTAATGGGGGGAACCCAGACTGGTTCAAGACAATACCAAGACTCTGACGTTCAAGCCAAATGTTATCCACTGAACTCATAGCTTTGGATATAATGTTAGAGCAGTAGCATATGGTCAAGTATGAAGTACTGGATTCAGTACCCCATCAATACATGACTAAATGGACCCAGCACCAAATTAAAGGAGATTAACATATTTACAAGACTAGCAAAATTTTGGGTAGCTATTTACAGAATTACCAACATTATATTACAGACTGCCAAGAAATAAGACAGCTATCGTCCTATAGCATGGTGGTCAAACCTCCTTAATGTAAGAGTCACATACAATAAACTTCAGATGTTTGAGAGTCACAAGATATGAACAAACATTAGACACATGTTGCTATTGTTACATGCACATATTGTTACAAACATTATATAATACATATTAAGAAACATATTACCATAATAATATTATAAATATTATTGAATATTTTAAAACTATTTGTATTTGTTTCAATAATCACAGAGTCCACATATAGATACCAAATGTTTTCAAAATCCTGTATGATTAGTGTTTTAACTATACCAAGTGTATTTAATATGGTAATGAACTACAACTTAGGACAAGATGTAACTGTTAGAACGGAATATGGAGAAACAGAATGGTTCTCGGTGAGAAAAGGGATCAAGCAAAGCTGCATTCTATCATCCTATTTCTTCAACTTATATGTGTAGAATATCATAAGAACAGGTTAAGGCTCAGAAGAAGGAGGGGTGTAGATAGGAGGAAAAAACATCAATAATCTAAGATATGCAGATGACACCATATTACTAGTGTAAACCATCATGGACTTGGAAGAAATACTAAGGAAGGTCAATAAGGAAAGTGCAAAGCCTGTTGCTGAACATAAAGAAAACAAAAAGAATGACCACAGAGAATCTACAAAGTCAATGAAGAAATTGAAATACAGTGCGCCTGCGTCATACCTGGGTGTGCAATACGTGGCTTCCAGTATATGCTGGAAGCTGTGCCGGAAAGACTTCTCCCATGCCCCAGAAGAAACAATGGGGTGTCCCAGGTGCGCACCGCAGGAATGAGCTCCATTGTTTCTAATGGTGCTTGAGTTTACATGGTATTTTCCTTACGCGGCGGGGTCTGGAACAGATTCCTGTAACTTGGAGCAAACATTGATCAGAAGAGAGATTGCAGTCAAGACATAAGAAGAAGAAGAAGAAGAAGAAGAAGAAGAATAGGATTGGGAAAGGCAGCCATGAAAGAACTAGACAAGATGGTAAAGATATACTATAGAGCATTAAAGTTAGACTTGTCCAATCCATTGCATTTCCCATCACCATGTGTGGATGTGAGAACTGGACAGTGAAGAAAGCAGACAGAAAGAAAATCAACTCATTTGAGATGTTGTCCTGGAGAAGAGCACTGAGAATACTATGGATACCTAAAAAGACAAACAGCTCAATCCTGAACTTTAATCGGAAGCCAAGATGATTAAACTGAAGCTATTGTATATTTTTTGTGGGTTTTTCGGGCTATGTGGCCATGTTCTACAAGAGTTTCTTCCTGATGTTTCGCCAGCATCTGTGGCTGGCATCTTCAGAGAATGCTTGCCTGGAAAGGAGTTGGGTATATATATTGTGTGATCTGAAATACACATGCAAATCACTCCTGCCTTTCCAGGTCACACAATATATATATACCCAAATCCTTTCCAGGCAAGCATTCTCTAAAGATGCCAGCCACAGATGCTGGCAAAACATCAGGAAGAAACTCTTCTAGAACATGGCCACATTGCATGAAAATCCCACACAAAATTATGGATGTCGGCCACGAAAGCCTTCGACTTCACATGAGGCTGTTGTACTTTGGCCATATGACTTATTAGAAAAGACAAGAATGCTAGGAAAGGCAGAAGGCAGTAGAAAGAGAGGAAGACCACACCAGACCCATAGATTCAATCAGGGAGATCATAGGCCTGAATCTACAAGACCTATGGAGGATAGGGGGGCTTGGAGATGTCTCATCCACACAGTAACTATGAGTCAAGGTTGACTTGAGGGCAGCTAACAACAACAATGAACAATGAAAACAATGAATACAGAAAATATGCAAATTTACATTTCATTACATTAAATGAGATTGTCAAAAATAAAAGGGTAACAGACAGTTTACAGGTTATTTATTTGTCTTAATAAATCTCCAGTCAAAAGAGGGGGAAAAATATGTTGACTAATAGTAATCCTTGATAATATGTCGGGGAGGCTTTGATTTTTGAGTTCCTGCATGGCAGGGGGTTATGATTTTATGATTCTATATGAATCAAAATGGAAAAAGCAGCTCAGTCAGTGTATTTTCACAAGCCGCACATTAAATATGAAAGAGCTATATGAGGCTCACAAGCCACAGTTTGGCCACCTGTTTTATACAGAGTACCATGCCCTCACACCAATCCAACAAGCCATCTCTATCTCTCTATCTCTCTCAGTCACTCTCTCACATACACACACAGCTGTTAAGGATGCAATGCAGCAAAAGTGAAGGAAGCCCATTGCTTTTATTTAGCCCAGATTTGATCCCACATGGGATCAAATGACAAATGCAAAACCCAGTGGACAAAATTCCATCATGAAGTGTACATTTAATCCCTTATAGAACTGCTATAAATGCTAACTGGAGCTCTTCTGGGAATATTGGTGACAATCTTAGATTTACCAGGTGCCAGCCAATCTCTAATCTGAAGAGGAAAGCCAGGGCTACCACTTGCCAAAAGTATTGATTCATCTGACAGTGAACATTCCTGCTCCTGCTATCAGTCAATGGTATGTCACAGTTTCAATGTATGATAGCTCCCATTATCACAGTGACCAATGCTATACATTTCAGTGGTATCTCGCCATCTAAAATCTAGAATACTTCCACCAAATGTGTTAATGTTGTCCATGGTAAATATATTCTGGCGACGGCTATCATGGGTTAACTCTGCAAACATCCTAGTAGTATTTGTGAACTCATATCCTATCATGTTTATGGGCATTACTGCATTAATGGAGAATCTGTGTCAGCTCTGAATCAAAGTGAAAAAACATAAAGGCCAATTTTGTTTTTCTTGTATTATGTGTTGGTCCTAATCAACCATGCTCAGAAAGAGAACACTTCATGATCTCTTCAGTACATAAAAATTATGTTGGCAGACATAATTCTGCCAACAGAATAAAAAAATACGTTATTATTTCTGAAAGTACAATGTCTCTGGAAACACGCTGTTACCACATTATGTCCCTGACACCTTCCATGTAGTTTTCTTTTCAAGGGCTAGCATCTCATACACATTCCAGATTGAATGGTGAGTCATTAAATTTTGTTATTTTCCTGACTTTTATTATAATGACAACAGGCATCTACAAGCATGACTGACTGCTCTGTGTAATATGTAAAGCTAGAATGGAATAAAATGGAGATAGATGTATAAAAGTGCAGAATATTTCATGCTACCTTTATTTAATTCCAATTTTGGAAACTTTTAAAGAACACTTTACCTGCAATGATTAATAGGTTGTAGTTCTCAAGCAGTTCTCGTTCTGAGCATGGTGTAGTCCAATGATTCTCAAACTCTGATCCTCCAGATGTTTTTGACTTCAGCTCCCAGAAGCCTCTGCCATCTTGACCAATGGTATGGGATTCTGGTAGTTGAAATCCAAAACACCTAGAAAGCCAGAGTTTGGGAATCACTGGTGTAGTGGTTTCCAAGTTGGAGACCAAAGGCTGAAATCCCACTCAGCTATGGAGAACCACTGGGTGACTTTGGGCAAATCATATTCTCTCAGCCTAAAAGGGAGGCAAAGACAAACCCCTTCTGCACAAATCTTGCCAAGAAAACCCTCTGATAGGGCTGTCTTAGGGTCTCCGTAAGTTAGAAGCGACTTAAAAGCACAAAACAACAATTTCTCAAGAGAGAGTATTAAACATCAGTCACAGCTTATACAAAGAACAGATATAGTGTTATGGCTAAAAGTGTCTGGGACTCAAATCTCATTTCAGCTACAAAACTCACATCAGCTTTTTGGTAAGACAACTGTTCCCTACCAGTAAGTCCAACTGGTAATATGACCATTATTAATAATTATCTATGTGATATAAATGAAATGTTTTGAATGCTTACAAAACTCCATATAAATACTACACATAATTGTATAAATTCTGCAGAAGTGGTCTTTCGAAAGTAGAAAAAAATCATAATACATCTCTAAACCTCTGAACTTTGCTCTTAAGCATACGTACACAATGAATTCCACAGAGTCAGGACTATTCTGTGCAGTCAGGTAGAGAATTTAAGCCATATTCCTGAAATAAAATTTGAATTGAGTACATTGGGCTTGGAGTAGCAAGCTGCAGAAATTATTGTCACAGAAGAGGTTTAAAACAGACTAATATCACTACTCTTATGTCTATTACCACTAATCACAGGGAAGTGGTACAAACCATATACAACCATCATGCAAATTCCTGACAAGCAGGCCACAGAAGATGACTAACAGGGTAAGGTGGAAGGTAAGAAAAATGACTCTCCAGAAGTAACAACAATAAAGCATGGAAAAGGAGAAAGAGAAAAAATACAGAAAGATACCTCTGTATATGGTTACAGCAGCCATAATGTTATATGCACAATACTAGAAGAATGGAAAAAATCCCATCAAATGAAGAATGGCTAGTAAAGCTTAAAGTGATGGTTGAAATGGATACTTTAATGGCTTTAATACAAGACAAATAATTAACTTTGGTAAAGAAAGGATGGAGACCATTAAACACCTACTGTAATAAAAAAATGGCTAAGTCTAGCAAGTGTTGAAAAATAAAATGATACATAATCAGGTAAATGATCAGGTAAAAATTAATCAAAGTGTTATAGAATGAAGATCACAAACATTTCAATAAGAATAGAAGTCTCAATTAATAAATAAGTTCCCACCCCTCTACGAAACGCAATTGGGTGGCTTACAACATTAAAATATACATACACAAAGCATCATTCCCACCTACTCCTCCTAAAATACAATTAAACAGATTAAAATTAAAATAGACTTAAAATCCACAAATAACAATAAAAAGTGGCTATACTGATGTCAAATCAAAAGCTGGATTTCCTTTCTTTTGGTGGCCAGGAATTTATTCAGAAAAGGCCTGCAGGAAGAGATCCGTCTTAACGGCTTTCTTAAAGCTGTTTAGGGTGATAATATGATGGATCTCATTAAGGTTCTTGGGGTCCTGATGCAGTTCCAAAATCAGGACCTCCTTTGTGAATATGTATGAGTTCCACCATAGGAAGGCCAGCTTCATGCTTCAGTTGATCGGGTCTTTCAGTACAGAGAATCACAATCTATCAGTAGATGAGAGCGTTTTAATTTGCAGCTAGAAAACGTGGGCTATTAACACATGGAGAGAGACGGGGAAGGGGGATTTATAGCCCTCTTCCCAGAAGCACTTTTATCTTGACAACATTATGGTATAGAAGTGTGTGTGCATGCATGTGCACACAGTGCCATAAGTGGCACATGGCCCAAAGGCAGTGAGAACTCTGAATATTTGCCCCAACTGTACCAGTGGTGATCCAAGCCTTGCAAATGTACACATCTCATGACTTTTTCATTTTTAAATCTTTTCACTCTGTCATCCCTGTTTTTCTTTTTGCTCTCTTGTCATCTTCCAATACTCTTGTCTTGGCTAAGCCTTCCATTCCACGTCTCCATCCTTTCTCTTTTACTCCTCCTTTTTCTGGAACACCGTGCTTGCAACTGTTTAATTGAAGATCTCTCACCTTAACTCTTGACTTCTAATCTCTGCCTTCCTTTCACCTTTCTCATTTCAACTGATTGTGTTCTTTTATACTGTTTGTGGACAGATTCTATCCCTTTTAACACAGTTTTGTGTAGATCACTGCACAGCTCTGAGGTATTCTGTGAGTTATTATCAAATTTCTATTTAATAACAATGACAACAATAAACATGCCCCAGGCAAGCAGAGGTCTTACAGATATTGCTGCTATCCAACTTTTTTAAAAAACAGTTCAGCAAGGGAAACAAACACAGTGATGGGGGGGGGGGGTGGGGAAATAAAATGTTTTTATTTGTACTGCATTTGGCTGGTTTTACCTATACAGTACCTAAAGATTTTTCCAGATGCAGAAAAGAGGGGTTTCTTGAGTAATTCAATGTTCTCTGCCTAAGAAGGGGGCAGATCACCTCAGCCATGTCAAAAACAATGTGAATTTCAAGGGAAGTTACTTTTTCTGTTGCTAATAGAGTTTAAATTTTATTGCCTGGATATTTTCCCAGTGCACCAAGCAGAAGTGCAAATCATCTTCCCTACTCCATGCCTGAATGTACAGCATTTAGACATACATTAAACCCACCCACCCTCAGAGCTATCTGCCAGAGCCCCTTCTGTGCCTGCATTCTCCTTCTGCTTCATCTGTCCTAGACTACAGACAGAATGCAGTCATAGCTCCTCACACATACATTACATTTTCTCAAAACTGAGATTGCAGCCCTCACTCCTCCACATCAGGGTAAAGAACAACTGCCAGGTTCCCAAGGAGTGGATATTTTTTTAAAAGGACCTCAGAACGTAGAGCAAAAAGAGCACAATCTCCACCGCAGGAGAGAGCACAGTCTGGCTGTATAAATGATAAATAACTGCAGTAACAACAGCAATCTTCCTACGCAGCAGACATACCCTAATATGCTGTTCAGAGGCAATAGTAAAACTGAAACCATTCAAATTACGCCATGCCTTGCTTTCACAAAAGAAGTCTGAAGTCACCAGCTGCGTTGAGTGTCTTTTTTCCTGTTGAAATCATACAGGCCTGTTTTACTCTACACCTGGAAAAAAGGTTTTTTCTAATTTTGGCCAAATAGGGAACAGCAGAACATAACAGACATAAGAAGAATCCAACTGTATCAGGCCAAATTTCTTCTAGTCCAAGCTCCTGTGTCCCACAGTGGCAAACAGATACTTATAAGCAAGACATGAGGCCACTGTCTCCCCACACCTGGCATTCAGAAGGCATGCTGATCCTGGTATATTTACAGTAGGGGTTGGTATCTTAAGGGGGTCCAGAAGCCACATGAATTACAAAAGCAAGAAACCACTTGAAAATGGCTAAGCCTTCCACTTCTGGATTTGAAAACTAGATATTGAGCAAGAGACCTATCTAAAAAGGCGAATTACTTCTTCAAAAGAGACAGTTCACCCTTTTTGCCAGAAAAAAAAAGTAGTCTCCATTTCTTTGGATGGAGGATGGCCTCAACTTAATATTTCAACTGCCCCTTCAGGAAAAATTTTAAATATTTTTTGAATTTATTCTTTATAAGTCCTTACCATCTCTAAGAGAAATAACATGGAATATAGAAAATGTGGCAAACATTTAACATTTAAAGATTGCAAAATTTGAGGCCAGTCTTTCCATCATACTTTCTAAAAGCTTTACACACTGGCATTAAAAATAAATATGCAACAACCTAAAGAAAATAGAGAGGGGCCTATTTATATTTCTCCAAGGAGAGGAGGGAGTTCCATAACAATTGGGCAATATTCCAAAAAGCTTTGTATTACATAGCCTCCACCAAACCAGCCCCACTAGCAAGCATACCAGCAGAGTCTCTGCTTGTCATATTCATGCGGTTGTCAACTGTCCTTTAAAAAACCTAATATCAAAATATTTAGAACTTCACAAGTCAATCCCAGTATTTTACATTCATCCCAGAAGACAGCTCTTACCTAGGGCGTGTTCCAAAAGTCTCCTCTGAATGAAGAACAACAGAGGAATGACAGAAAGGATCACACAACTGCACTACTAGCCTAATCAAACCGAAGACACTCCTACTCACTACTTTTAATGACAGCACTGAGTCCAGGAGGATTCTGCCTCTGCCCTACAACTATAAATTTGGTCCTTCAAGGACAGTGCCATCACATCCAGAATCTACTGAACATCTTTATCCAGATTACCTCTAATCTTTTTAGATTAAGGGATTTTTCTTCCCTGTATGCATTTCAAGAATTCACCCTAGACAATGAAAAACTGAAACAGTCAAAGAGTTCCCATACCTTGCTTCAAATATTTATCAGAATGGGGACTCCAATCAAGAAATAATAAGGCTAGGATTGGGAAGGGCAACTATGAAAGAACTGGACAAGATCATAAAGTGTAAAGACATAACTCTGAATACTAAAGTGAGGACAGTCCAAGTCACTGTATTCCCCACCACCATGTATGGAAATGAGAGCTGGATAGTGAAAAAAATTATAAGAAGAAAATCAACTCATTTGAGATGTGGTCCTGGAGAAAAGTACTGAGAATACTGTGGACAGTAAAGATGACAAAATGAGTTCTAGAAAAGATCAAGCTTGAACTCTCCCTGGAAGCCAAGGCCCGGTCCAGATGGATGAAAAAGGACAGCCTCATCACGTGCGAGGGGCAGAGCTTCTAGATGCCTCTTGCCCCTTGCACACGACAAGGGAGTCAAAATGGCGGTGCCCTGTACAGACAGGCACTGCCATTTTGACGTGCCGGACACATAGCGTCCACACGTCGCGGTGCCATTACGAAGTCGTGGGTGCACCATTGGTGCACTGTGATGTTGTAATGACTTTTCGCAGGTTCTTTTTGGTCCGCGGGGAAGTCCCATGGTCTAGAGGCTGTGGCTTCTCTGTGGACCAAAACTAGGTGCCAAGAGACCATCTGTCCCGCGCCCAAGATGACTAATTTGAGGCTATCATACTTTGGCCACATCATGAGGAAAAATGAGAAAATACAATGCCTTGTAGTGTGGTGGTCTTTTTCTTTGGAGGTTTTTAATCAGAGGATAGATGGTCATCTGTCAGGGACGCTTTGACTGTGTGTTCCTGCATGGTGTGTGTGTGTGTGTGTGTGTACTTGATAGCCCTTGAGCTCTCTCCTAACTCTATGATGTTTATCACACTATGCTCTTAAAGAGGTACTATTCCAGTGTGACTCCTCTAGCAGCCTCCTGTTGCATGCTGGGATTGGCAGTTTTAAGAAGCTGAACTTCTCTGCCTGAGAATTCTAAATACCCCTCCTTAAAACTGCCAATCCCAGCATGCAACAGGAGGCAGCTAGAGGAGTCACACTGGAATAGTACCTCTTTAAGAGCTCGTCTGATAAACACCTATGATTCTATGAAAAGACACTGATGTTAGGAAAGGTGGAAGGCAGTAAAAAGAGAAGAAGACCATATGCCAGATTTTTAGATTTGATCAGGAAGGACACAGGCCTGGGCCTGGGCCTGGAGGACCGTAGCAGAGAGGCTGAGGACAGGTGAGTTGAAGTTGACTCAGAGGCAGTTAACAACAAAGGCATTTCAAGTAGAATTGTTTTAATGCTTGGGTATTAAAAGTGATGAATCTAAACTTCATTTTACCAAAGGGATCAACATCAAGATTCTACTCTGCCCTCACAATGGCACCCCCTATGGCTGTTAATAAAATGCAGACCATTTTGTAAACTGAATCGACTTCGACAATGTGCAGCTATGTGATGCATAACAGAATTATGTCAAATGTCTGTCACTTCTGTTGGGAAATGGTAAAAATACAGCAGCTTAAGAGCAGTTTAATGAATGTATGCACTTCTGAAGTTCTGTTCAAGTTCTCGCTAATCCTAAAATTTACATTTTAAAAGCCCTGCCAGTACAAGGCAAAAAGAGACAACAGCAATTAAACCTTTCTTCTCTGCTACTCTTGTCTTAGCCAGGAATATGATATTTATCCTGGGATAATTTTGAAACAAGTGATTCCAAGTGTATGACAATCAGGGAAGTCTGTAAAGACTTAATGTTTTCTGTCATTATACTCTCACTAAGGTCTAAATCCAACTGTGAATCATGGCTACAGCAGATCCACTGAATCAATGGGATTTACATTCATGTTGATTTATTCTGCAATTGATTCAGTTAGTCTAACCTGGTTGGATTTAGGCTGAAACTCATACATTTGTATTGCAGCTTTTTTGTTTTTATATTTTTTTCTCTATATATAAAATGTCGTTCCATGGAAAACTCTCTTCTCAAACCTTGGAAAGCTTATTTAAAAACTATTATATTTTGTATGATGCTAACAGAAGCATTATCCTAGAATTTAAAGCCAGAGTGAAATTTTCTTTTGCACTTTGTCTTCTTTACAAGGATGAAATCTCTCAACTCTGATGACGTTTAACTCTTCTCAGGGAAGAATAATGTGGATTGAGATAATTGCTTGGCCTTTGTCAAGGCTTAAAGCTGTGGAGAACTTTTGGCCTTGAGGAATAGTTTGCAGAAAGATTGCCACCCATTCAAAAATATAAGTGAAAGCCAGTTTTAATTTTTGAAATGCCTACATGAAAAATACCAGGGATATGCTCTTTTGATCTAAGTAGTTGTTGAAATTGAACCATCACGACTTACACCCAGATGAACCAACTACAGATCTCAACAATCTGGAAGTGGAAAAGTTTATTTCTTCCAGCAAGCCATTAAGCCAACCTAAGGCTCTTTTACTTGGCTTTTGTTTCCCTAGATTTTCACCCATATCATCTAGAAAACATCTCACCTAGAAAACAAAAATATTACAAAATGTATTTTAAGTCCCTAGAGTGAAGGGAAAGGTAGAAGTGGATGATGCTAAGAATCTTGGTTAAATCCAGCAGCCAGCCCCATCGGTAGACCTTTTGTATCAAAGAGACTTGTACACGTGTTAGTTTAACATTTGATTCAGTTGATCTACTCCCGTTGAAACCAACAATTGGATTTAAGACAGGGGTGGGTGCAATGCAGGCTGTGGGCTGCATGCAGCTCCTGGGTCCCCACTTTTGTGTCCTCTGAAGCTACCTCACTAGTTCCCCCAACCCCCAAATGTAAAAGAACAAACAAACAAACAGCCAGCACGAGTTGCCCCTCAAACATGTGAAAACACCACCAACCCCACCTTCACAAGCACTCCACAACTCTGTACTATCCTACAGGTAGCTCCATTTTTCAATTCCACTACCATTTTGGGAGGAACTGCAGGGAAAAAAGGTATTTGGACTTGCATGTGGTGATAGTGGGAAGTGTTCCCTGGCCCCTCGCCCCACACAGTTGCCCATTCTTTATTTAGGGCACTATCCTAGATAATAAGACCATGTTTTCTGGTATCCAAAAGAGGATAAAGTTTACACAGCAAAACCACAGCTGCTATCAATAGCTTTAAGAAATGCATGGGAAGAGAAGTGCAGAATAAAATACCTTGCTGAAGAAAAGGAAAAAAAAATTATAACTAAGAGCCATGGAAGCTAAGATGCTAAAGACTTGTCTTTAAATTGCCTCTACCAATAAATGCCTCCAAATGCTGCATTAGGCAAATGTGAGAGAAGATCGGGTTAACTTCTCTCTAGTAGGGAGTGAGTGATGTTCCTATTTGCAAAGGTTTAAAGATATAGGAAATCTGACTGACTACAACTAGGATAAACAACAGCTGCAGGCCCCTCCCCTGGATCAATAAAGTCTAGTCCTGTATAGTTGTTCACCTGCTTGAATGTAGGCCAATTGGGGAGATGAATGTGGGTGTTCACATAAGTGGCATCCTCCAAATGTCACAATGGACATGGAGATTTCCAAGACCATCACAAACTGAGTATGAGGATTTGTATAAGGCTCTGTAATTGTGTTTGGTTGGGCTGATAAGACTGGGTTCCTGCTTGTGACAGTTTGGTAACCATATTCAACTGAAACAGTTACAGAACGCTAAACAGACCTATGAGCAATGTATAAAGGTCTGCAAAGTTAGTTTTTTGTGGGCTTTTCGGACTATGTGGCTGTGTTTTGCAAGAGTTTATTCCTGGCATTTTGCTTGCATCTGTGGCTGGCATTTTCAGAAAAGATGCCAGCCACAGATGCAGGCGAAACATCAGGAACAAACTCTTGCAGAACACAGCCACATAGCCCAAAAAGCCCACAAAAAACTATGGATGCCAGCCATGAAAGCCTTCAACTTACTTTCTGCAAAGTTGTTGGGTATATGGTAACATTGGAGGTGGGGCTTATGTGCATGCTCATATCCCAGCTCCTACATTCAAGCAGGTGAATGTCTATATAGGACCCTGGTGGAGGCTGAGTAACTCCTTTACTTTGCTATTTTCCAGTTTAAAATTGTGCTTCCTGAGTTCCTGTTATCAACAGGGGGGAAATTAGTTTGGTCATCCTATGGCTATTATTAACTTTCTAAAATTCTCAATAATGAGGAATGTTTTCATACTAAGAAGGAAATAAAAAACATGATATGATATAGCTGCATATGTATGTTGGCTTTTTAAGCTTTGAAAATTATTAATAAATATGATTAAACCCCAAAATATCTCAGTAATGAGGGCTGTTTTCATACTAAGAAGGAATTTTTTAAAAACAGACAAAAATAGAAATTACAGAGGTAAGAAGAAGTGTCCCAGAAGGATAGTATAGGGTTTGGATTCAGTATATTTATTATGCTCTTTTTTGTTGTCTTTCATTTATTACAGAAATAAAAGACAGACAACAAAAAAGGGCATAATGAAGTTAAAAATATCACCATGTCTTGGATGTCTTGGCTCAGATGACTAAGAATGATAAAGGATGAAGGAAGTGGGTACGGTCCTCTAGTGTAAAAATATATTATTCTGACCAAAGTCAGAATTATCCAGACCATAGTATTTCCAATTTCTTTCTATGGTTCTGAAAGCAGTAAAGAAAGCTGACATGAAGAAAATCAACTCATCTGAAACGTGGTGCTAGCGGTGTTCTACATATGCCATGAACTGCTAAAAAGACTTTCACGATTTCGCAACTCCAAGAAGTCTTGGACAATACAAAATATCTAGATCCATTTCAAACCAGCTTCAGAGCAGGATGTGGAGTTGAGACTGCTATGGTTGGCTTTGTGGATGATATTTGCCTGAGCACTAACCAAGGGAGTAGTTTCTTGCTGGTGCTTTTGGACCTCTCAGTAGCATTCAATATCATTGACCATGGTATCCTTCTGGAAAACCTGGGAGATTTGGGAATCTGTGCTTCAGTTGTTCCAGTCCTATCTCTCGAGCAGGTTCCAGATGGTGGTGCTTGTGGACAGCTGCTCCTCAAACAAGGAATTGTTATGTGACATACCACAAGTTGACATCCTATCCCCAATGCTATTCAACATCTACATGAAAATGCTGGGAGAGATAAACTGGATGCATGGGGGAGGGTGTTATCAGTATGCTGATGACACCCAAATATATTTCTACATGCCTTCAAATATAGCCTCAGCTAAGAACAGTCAGTCTCATTTAAATGAATGCCTGGAGGAGGTAATGACTTGAATCAGGAAAAACAAATTGAAGCTGAATCCAGAAAAGACAGAAGTGCTTACTGTAAAAGGTCCTAAACTGATTTAGATGTGTGTCAACCAGTTCTGGATGAGGTTCCACTCCCTCACAGCTTGTGAGTATTTCTTGATCTCTTGCTCCAAAGGACAGTTCAGACAGATGCAACAGCTATGAGTGCTTGCTATCAGCTTCAGCTGTTACACCGGCTATACCCCTACCTAGAACTGGAGGACCTAAAGATGGTAGTGATTGCTATTAAGCTCAAGGGCAACCTTTCGTAATTGGGCTACCTATGTATCAAATTCAGAAACTTAGATTGATTACTGGGGTATCCAGGACACCAATATTAAAATAACTCCACTAGCTGCCAATTAGTTTCTGGACAAGGTACAAAGTGTTGGTTATCACCTTTAAAACCCTACATAGTTTTGATCCAGATTACCTACATGATTGCCTCTTCCCGCATAATCTGCCTTGTACACTCATCCCTTTTGGTAGATATTTACTGCAGTCATCCAGAGGACCTTTTTCCCCAGCTGTCCCTTGACTGTGGAATGACCTGCTGGAAGAGTTTTGACGGTTGATTATGCTGTCCCAATTTGATGAGTCTTTTCTGACAGGCTTATCCAGATGACTCTTTTTAAAAAATCAATGATTTTTTAAATGTGGATTGTTTTTGAATGTGTATGCCTTATTTGTCCTTTTAAACTGTTTCATATTTTAATTAATGTGTCAATCCATGGGAAGAGGTGGGAAATAAATAACATAACATAATTTAACATAACAGCACTCCTTATCTCTCCAAAATCAAGTTTACTAAGGCAAGATATGTATACAGTCCTGAAAGCCTGGGAATATCATGTTTGGCAAGAACCTTGCAAACCTGATCAAGAAAGAATTAACTAAATTCTAGGAACTTAAGCTAGGTCCTACTGGATTAGACAAAGGTCCACCTGGTTCAGCATTCCATTCCCAGAGCAGCCAACAACAGAGCCAGATGCAGAATGTAAGGAGATTATCACACTGACAAAAAAACCGACTGCTCCCCAAAGGGATACAGTCGGGTTGCGGGTTGCTGGCAGGTTCTATCATACTTAATTCACTTCTAATGTTACGGGGCGATTGCAACCCAGCTGCATCCCAAGTCTCAGGAGGACTTCGGAGGCCATTTTTCCAAGACAGAAAGGTCCCAGCTTGGAAAAGTGGTCTCTGAAGCATGTCTGGGACTCAGGATGCAGCCCAGTTGAAATCACCCGGTGGCCTCGGTGGCAAATTAAATACTGTATGATGGAACCCACCAGCAACCCACAAGCAGAATGTATCCCACTGGGGAGCAGTTGGGCTTTTTATCGGTGCGATAATCTCCTATTTGTATTAGCACCCTTCTGTCCCCAGTCTCAAGCTAATATTTTTCCAATACATAATGCCTCTGTCTTTATATCTGTCTTCATTAATAGTCACACCTTATCTTCCCTTATTTTATAAAATCTCCTTCATCCAAGTTGGCAGCTGTAATGAAATATGAGGGGAAACATTAATATTTGCCTAGACATTTTACCCAGTCACCAAATGCTTGCTTTAAAAAGGTATCTCAAAATTCATTCTATGTTATGAAAAAGAATCAACCCACTTTCCTCTACAAAGAAATTAGTCATTCAAAAGCAAACGAACACAAATCAAGACCAGCATTTAGAAAAAGAAACCGCTGAGGCATGTCCAATATGAGTTGGGGAAGGGCCTGATATTTTATATGCAACAAATGCAAATTAGGTAGCTCTTTTAACCACTATGATTTCATCTCCCTGTGTTGGACATCAGTCAATTTAGGTTTCCCTGTAACAAGGAGGTTCTTCATCATGTCTACTTTTCATTCCATATACTGCTTAAACTCTTCTTCCAGTCTAAATTGTGGGTTTTCTATGAGCAGAAATGGGGAAATAAGCAAGGCTATTCAATAAGTTGAATAGATACTGTTACAGGATGCAGTCTTCTCTGGCCCTTTGCCAATTGGGAACCATTCTGTTTCTCTGTGTTCTGTTCTAATAGTAGTCCTAAGTACAGATTCCTTATCAGGACTATCAGATGTGTAGGGACTCCCATGTCTTTAAGGGCATTCTATAGCTTTTAATGATCTATGCAGTCTATAAAGCACATGCTGATTTTCTTTTCGAATGCTTGGTGCACTCCATAACCATTATATGTATGTAATGTGGATCCAAGTGCCTCTTCCTTTCCTGAACCCCACTTGGACTTTTGAGATTTCATTCTCCATGTATGGTTAGAGTCTGTGTTGCAGAATTTTGAACATGGTTTTGCTTGCTGTAGTCACTGCAGTCTTTTGTGTCTCCTTTTTTGTGCATGAGGATGTATATTGATCATTTCCAATCTGTTGGCCATTGTTTTGTTTTCCATATCCATTGACATACGATGGCTAGCACTAGAGGACTCTGCCAATGTCCTACTTCCCTACTACCAATTAATGTATCTGAAGCTGCTGCCATACTGCAAAAATAATGTGGTTTGACCCTGCTTTAAATGTCATGGCTCCATCCAATAGAATTTTGGGATTTGTAGTTTGTTGTGGCACCAGAGCTCTCTCTGACAAAGAAGGCTAAATGTCTCACAAAACTGTAAAGCATGGAATTCCACAGCCATGGCAGTTAAAACAGTGTCAAAAAGCATTAATTCTGCAGTGTAGATGCAGCCTTTGTCAATGAAAAATGTAATACTGCCACAACAGAAAAATGTCTGAAGGGAAGTCCTGAGGATCTTATGCAACAAAATTAGCAGCAACTGTCCATTTACCAGGTAAGTGACAAGAATATAGAAAATTGCTATACCTATTTATTTTGTACAGAACACTGATCAAAATGATGTGGCCCTCTAAAAGTTGCTGAACTGCAACACTTAGCATTCCTAATCACTAACAAGGGCTGCTTGGAGTTTCAGTCTAACAAAATCTGGAGAGCTACACAAGTCCCACCACTAGTATAGAATAATGTATGGTTACAAGTAAAAGAACTGGCTCTTATTACAGGCTGCTGTGTTGCTTGAGAATACTGCATAAAAACAGGTATTCAAAGCACAGTTATGACTCCTACAAACATAGAACAAGTTGGAAGTTCCATTCTTTTTCTCTTACATATTCCTGCTGAGATTTCTTTCACAAAACCTTAGACACATACAAAGGGAGGACATATCTTACAATTCTTTGATGTGCATTTTCCCCCTGAGATTGAGGGGAATTTTAAAATGACGGAGCAACATTCTTATTTTTTATCCAGAGATAAAAAAGCAAAATGGAATACATTTATAGAAGTCTTAACAATTTGTACTGTGAAAATTCCCCAGGGATTTAATTAAGGATATTTTTACCAAAGGTTTTACCACATAGTTATGTTGCAAACAAGAGAGAGAAAACATACTTACATGGCACTCATGTACTAATACTGATGATGATGGTTGGTAGTACTGTATATATGAAAATACATAGGCCTGAGTTCAGATTTATGTATGTGAAACCTCAAGCCCCCTCACAATGCTACAAAGAAGGTCAGAAGATACTGCTGAAAAGCATGGGTTGTACTGCCAGGTAGAAAAAGACACACCCACTTCAATCAGGCTTTTATTTTCTATAAGCATAACACTGCTGTCCAAAGAAGACTATTCCTGGATGCAACCCATAATAGGTGAGAATAAGGAAGTGTCCTGAATATGCAAGCCAAACAACAACAAAAAACGAAAGGTAACAATCACTTCACAACACAATGGAGAACTTAGTACTGCCATAACTAATGTCTTCCTAAGATGTGTTTCAGTAGTTGACTCTTTAAATCTGAGAATTTATAGAGGGATGACAAAATGCCACATGCCTCTACACTAAGTGGTACAGCGAAACTGATCTTGGTGGGGATTGAGGATCAGTGGGGGTAGAAGAGACTTCAATCTCCTATTTCCATGTTTAGCAATCATGCTGCTGCCAAGGCAATTGTTTTCCTTGTACCACCTACATTGCCTTGGTTACTGCTTTGGCACATCAAGATCATGAGAAGGGATGTCAAGGACTGGAAATCATGTGGCTGTCTGGATGTTGCTGGAATTTAATTCCCAGCGTTCATCAATATAGGGTAGGTTGCCTGAAGCTGCTGAGATTTACAGTCCAAAAACATCTCAAGAACTAAATGTTTCCACCTCCTTCCTCACTCTACACACATACCCCATAGCACTTCTATATGAAATTACTTACTTTGCATTTTCCCTGCTAGTTAACTGATGGTTTATCACTGAGAAGCAGGGAAAAGTGGGTGAGGTCGCTTGGGCTTTATAGGCTGCATAAACCTGACAGCCATAAACCTAACAATAAGATTAGAATTTCTGCTCATGCTTTCAAACTTCTCAACAATTGGAAGGAGTGCATAATGAAGAGAGAAGGGGAAAGAGGAGAATATTCAAGTAAGAATGTGTCCTAGTTATAACACACATCACCTGGAAGAACTTGACTGTGATCACTGACCCATGCTATTACCATCTGACAGTTTGGCAACATAGAAAAACTCACTCGCAAAAAATTGAGACATAAGATCAGAACAACACGAAAGCCAGAAGATAACATGTAAGACCGAGCAACTGATTTGCCTCAGTAACAATTAAACAAACCAAAAACAGCTTAATATATTAATTGCTGATATATCAGACACCCCTTTCCCTGGCATCTGCTGTGCCCAAATTATAGCACTTTTGCCATACAGAATATGAATGCTGAATTCATGCTTGCCGATATTTTACATGCAATATGTCCCCAAAGTGTGAAGCCTTCTCATAGTTACTGGAGGAGTTAGGGCAAAGCATAGAGGACAGGGGAAGTAGTAATTGCTTAGTTACTCTGCAGATGGTCAACAAATCTAGAGCCGCCACCACTACCCCCGCCTTTTAAAGGCGTTGCTTGCACAAAACGTGGCCTGGGAGTTGGGCTTGGAAACACAGTGAAATTCTCTCACATACCTCATAGAAGGAATCTGGAGACTATAATAAATTCAATTCTTACAATAATGGAAGGTACTGGAGGTCCGTGGAGGCGTGCACTTCTCCTACTAAAATATGTGCGTATGTGCCTTTAAGTTGCCTGTCAACTTATGCTGATACCATGAATTCCATGCCATTTCCTTTGGCAACGAATACTCAGAGGTGGCTTTAGCAGTTCCTTCCACTAAAATATAGCTTATAGCACCTGGCATTCTTTGGCAGTTTCCCATCCAAGAACTAATCAGGACTGACCACCCAAATACTTACCAAGGCTGCTTAGATTTCAAGATCAGATGGGATCTGGTGCCTTTAGGGTGTTCTGGCTCATTTGTACTAGACTATCAGCAAGAAAAATAGGGGACAGAATCAAAATAGCTGACAGCTAATCTTCCTAGCCAAATTGTGGCCAGCCATTCTGCTAATGGAGCAGCTCCAAGGCACTAGATATTGCTAATGTACTGTATATACAGTACTTGACTATAAGTCGACTTCATGTATAAATTGAGAACAGGTTTTGGGGCCAAGATTATGGATTTTGATATGACCCGTGAATAAATCAAGGGTAAAACTTAGGGACATGTAGCAAAGGATCTAAAGTAAAAGAAAATAGTGTCAAAGAACTTACAAAATTCTAGCAGGCATAATTCATACTAAAGGCTGAATGGATGAGAGAACAGAGGGAGGTCAGTGCTTCCAGGACAGATTACACCCTTGTCTCTCACCAAGGGACAGTTCCTTTTTTTATGAGTTAAAATACAGTAGTTACATTGACACATGGATAAGTTGATTCAAGATTTTTTGGGTCAATTTTTTTTACTAAAATTTGACTAAAAATACTTATACATGAGTATATACAGTAATTTAAACTGTCGTAGAATCATAAGAGTTGGAAGGGGCCCCACAAGTCATCAAGTCTAACCATCTGCTCAGTGCAAGAGCTCCAGCTAGAGCACCCCCAGCCAATAACTGTCTAGATGCTTTTTGAAGACATCCAGAGAAAGAGAGCCCACCATCTCCCTATTGGTTCCACTGCCAAACAGCTCTTACTGTAAAAAAAAAAAAATCTGCTGTAACTTAAAAATATTAAACTTTGTCCTATCGTCTGGAGTAGCAGAGAACTAGCCTTCACTCTCCTCTCTGTGACAGCCCTTTAGCTATTTAGAGTACAATAATTTTGCCCCTCAGTCTTCTCCTCTCCAAATTGAACATGATCTGCTCCTTCAACCTTTCCTCATGTTTTGGTCTCCATAATGTTTTGTTCTTAGAATGCCATAACCAGAAAAAGTCAACTTGGGTTTCTCAAAAACAAGTCAAGCCAAATTAATCTCAGAGAGAAAGGCCAGCCAGCTCCATCAGACCTAGCCTAAGGTAAGAAGACAAGCCCTCCCTCTTTGCCATCTGACATCATACAGCCTCAAAGGGACAGAAAGGCCTGCCAGCTTCATCAGGCCTGGCCTAAAATAATAATAAGAGCCCTCCTTCCAGTATATCTGTGATGGTCCAGGCCTCGGGGAGAGAGAAGAACTGTTGGACTTCTTCCCCTTCCCACTGCCATTCCCTTCTCCTTTTGTGTCATTTATTTTTTAGCTTGTAAACCTGAGGGCAGGGAAATGTCTCTGAGAGCCTTTCTGGCTAAAGAGTGGGGTATAAATACAGTAAATAAATAAATAAATAAATAAATAGATATATATTTTTTTCCTCCTCACCCCCTCTAGAATAACACGCGTGGAAGATGAAGGGAATGCTGTGGATGTAGCATATTTTGATTTCAGTAAGGCCTTTGACAAGGTTCCCCATAATATTCTTGCAAACAAGCTAGTAAAATGTGAGCAAGACAATACTGTACAACTGTTAGGTGGATTAGTAATTGGTTGACTGGCCAAACCCAAAGGGTGATCAGCAATAGCTCCTCTTCATCTTGGAGAGAAGTGACCAGTGGTGTGCCACAGGGTTCTGTCCTGGGCCCAGTGCTATTCAACATCTTTATCAATGACTTGGATAAAAGAATAGAAGGCATGCTTATCAAATCTGCAGATGACAGGGAGAAATGTAGGATACTTCACTTGGGCAGAAAAAATGAAATGCACAGATACAGAATGGGCGATACCTGGCTTGACAACAGTATGTGAGAAAGGGACCTAGGAGTCCTAGCACACCACAAGTGGAACAGTGTGAAGCAGCTAAAAAAGTGAATGTGATTCTCTGCGGCATCATTGGAAGTATAGTGTCTCGACTGAGAGAGGTAATAGTACCACTCTATTCTGCTTTGGTCAGGCTTCACCTGGAATATTTTATCCAGTGCTGTGCACTACAGTTCAAAAAGGATGTTGACAAGCTGGAGCGTGCCCAAAGGAGGACAACCAAAATAGTCAAAGGTCTGGAAACCATGCTCTATAGGGAGCGACTTAGGGAGCTGGGTATGTTTAGCCTGGAGAATAGAAGGTTAAGAGGTGATATGACAGTCCTGTTTAAATATCTGAAAGGATGTCATATTGAGGATGGAGCAAGTTTGTTTTCTGCAGCTCCAGAGAATAGGCCACGGAGCAATTGATTCAAACAAGGTAACAGATTCCAGCTGAATATTAGGAAGAACTTCCTGTCAGTAAGAGCTGTTCAACAGTGGAATACACTACCTCCGAGTGTGGGAGAAACTCCTTCTTTGGAGGCTTTTAAACATAGGCTGGATGGCTATCTGTCGGGGGTGCTTTGATTGTGTAATCTTATATGGCAGGGGATTGGACTGAATGGCCTTTGTGGCCTCTTCCAGTTTCTAACAATAGTTCTATTAATGCATGTTAAAATATTATTTGCCTTCTTTGCTGCAGCATCATATTGCTGGCTCATGTTCAATTTAGGATCAATAATAATCCCAAGGGCCTGTTCACATACAGTACTGCTAAGACAAGTATCCCCTACCCTATAAGTGTGTGTTTGATTTTTGCGGCCTAAATATACATTTTCGTATTTGTATCTGTTGACTTTCATTCTATTAATTTCTGCTCAATTTTCTAGCTTAGTTCTGGTTCTAGTTCCTTTTCAATTCTGTTCCTGTCTTTCTCCCTGTTTTGTATCACATGTAAACTGGATAAGAATTCTCTGTAACCCATCATCTAAGTCACTGATAAAAGAGCTTTGGCCCCAGGACAGAAACTTGCAGCATTCTGCTTGAGACTTCCCTTCAGTTTGAAGTGCAGTCATGGATAATGACTCTTTGAACACAGTTTCCAAACCAGTTACGGAGCCAACTGACAGCACATACAAAACAGCTCTAATCTGTAGGGAAGAACGAACAGTGCAACACTGCAGCACTGGAGGGGCCATAAGGACACCAGACCCAGCTACTACACAACCAGGCCCACCATTTTTCTTGCTCCATGGCAGGAGTGCCATATCTTTAGGTATCCATATCACACACATTCAAAATGTTAGGCACAGCATGGCAATGGACTTATTCCTTATTAGAATGTATGTCCAGATCAGAGGGAGTGTGAAGTAGTGTGCCAAAAATGGGGACAGGAAAGTGCCAGCTGGAAGATCTTATCTATTGCATGGCACCAGTTACCTGGGCAGCTCTACCAGGCAAGGCAAAGCATAATGGCCTGGTCACCATGGTGATAGGGACTCAGATGCTTCACAATAACCTAGCAAACCTCTCAAAAATATGCAGACTGAAGCAAACTCCTTAAATCTAAGGAAGGAGTAAGTAAAGAAGGATTTTCCATTTAGTTCAGTGCAAACAGGCACAAGACTGAACACAAGGAGGAAGAGAAGTTATGTAGAAAGTTACTTAACTTCCTTTCACTCACAATCTGAAACCCATTTGGGGTGGGTGAACTAGGCAAAAGAGTGGAGTTTCCCAAGCCCCTTCCCACGAATACAGCAAACGGAGTACAAGAGTGTGAATTAGAGAACAGCCAGAAGGTTGTGCTTGACAAAATTCTATGGAACACACTGCAGGATGCTTTTTTCTAAATCCTAGATACGTACATTATTTCAAGCTACCACACAACAGATTTAATGAACATAAGAAGAGGCTCACCTTTTCAATTTCATATAGTTTTCACTGGCTGCAGGCCTGCATTCTGCACGCTGGACCACTATTCCTTCCAGTGACAGTTTCTCTTGAACAAAAGGAGATCCAAATGAGCAACAAGAATCACAAAAAGGTGGAAGTTGACCATCTTATTTATTTATAATTCTATTTATGCTTCAAAATTAACAGGTCTCTCTATACACTCTACTCAATTGTTTTTTCAAAATTGTTTTATAATACAAATCAGTTCAATCAATTACAAGAAACACAGTTTATTAATAACACATGACCTTGTATTTTATGTTACCATTAGTCTAGTATAATATTGTCAATTTATTCCATTTATACCCCACCTTTCAATATAAAAGGCCATGAAGGCTTATAATCTATAGCGAGCACACATGGTTAAAATGGCAACTAACAGATTTTGAAAAATAATAAATTACAAATGTCTAAAGTATGTTCAATTCAAACAAGCAGCAAAAAAAAGACAAAGCAAACACTGGCATGTTCCCTAAAAGCTTGTGGAAATGTCTTTGCTTTTTAATACTTGCCTGAAAGATAAGACAGCCAGATCTCCAAAGGAGGAGTTTCATTAAGAGGTTGCCACTACCAAGAAACACTGCCATGTGTGATAGCTATAGCGAGCCACACAACTCTGGAATACCACAAGCATAGGTTCCCTGACTTATCTTAAATTCCAGATAGTACTGCTGAAAGCATTCCTTTACATATGTAAGTTCTGAAGCATTAGAAAATTTGTACCCTAATATTATACACCTTGAATGTGGCAGCCAATACAGATATTTCAGAACATGTTGAATATGTTCATTTGATTTGCCAACACAAAGAAAAAAATATTTCCAAATGTCCTCAAAAGACTGCATCCTTTTCCTCTTGAATAGATTCTCCCAGTGCATCTGCTCTTCCAGTATTGCTCCACTACAAGCATTGTTATTCTTAGCCTCGTGCAGATTAACTTCAGCATATGATATTGTTCTGCTAGTCCAAGAGGATTTAGTAGCAATTAAACTCATGCAACCAACATAACTCACTAACAGGATTGTGCTCTTAGTCCCTACAATGAATCATATTGAAAATACACACTGGAATGAATATATGATTTACAGCTTTTAAAACTATGGTTTCAGATCAGCTAGTTGAAGTTCTAATATTATTTTTTCTATTAGGCACTGTATAATATTGTACTTTTTATATTGTTTTATGCTGGTCATCGGCCGTAATAAATTTCATTTCGGTATTATATCTGTATACAGTCATCTCCATTCGTTTCCCAAGACAACAAACTAAAAAAAAAATTAACATGGCTGAAGAGTTTGAAAATGTCCATTATATGACTGAGGATTTTGAATCCAAGAACTATTGGATTTACTGTTAATTGTACAGATTGCATCATTCTTATATATTCTGGCCAGCTCTGCATCCTTCCCCACAACACTTTGTCTCTTGGTGTAGAGGTATTCGTTTCTCTTATACACAGGAGGAAGATGTCAGACAGCAGATATACAGTACATGCACCTGTAATCCTGGAAAAAGAGCAGTAATGCTACTATATAACTGGTGAAGCTGACACCAGTTGAAAATTAATTGTGTGAATAATAACTGTTCCTTCAATGTTTGTATCTTCTGTCATGGATGGGCTAACTTAAACATTAAGACAAGGACTATAATAACACTACAGCATATCTTTGCTACCAAATTATTCTCTAATGCTGGGACATATGCCAGGAACGTTCCAAGTACTCTTTTAAAAGGATGTGTATATAGGAGACTGAAAGTGTTAATTCTTATTCTTGCTGTGGAATGCAAAGCTGCAGACCCTGCCCTTCTCAATTCAGCATCCTCTCGAAGCAACTAGACATCCACATTTGCACAGTTCCTTTTGTTTTCTATATTGCTGTAAATATTTGCAAAAAGGCAGAACACATTTTTAAAGACACATTTTTTAAAAAAAGACCTAAGCCATAGCTGCTGTGCACGGAAAGGAAGCTGCGTTTTCAGTGGCATCTTGCAATATTTTTTCTCCATAACTGAAGTGTTGCTAAGCTGTAATATTATGTGATATCCAAAGATTTGTTACACACCTGCCTGTTCTCTTTCGCACAGAGACAGTGCTTTTTTAAACTGAGAATAAACTAATCTGTCAAATATCTCTATATTAATTAAAACCAGTATAATAACAATTAGTCATCCCTTCTCAAGATTTCCTAGAAAAAAATATGTTCTAAGAAAGCAAACCTAAACTCTTTGTTCTCATGTTGAACATTTTACCACATAAATGGATTATATATAAACCAATGCCTTTAAGAAATGCCTTTAAATGTGATTTTAATTAGATAATACAGAAACTATTATCTCTATACACAAGGTGCAAAATCTCAGCATAATGATGAAACCCTTTGAAAATTACTAAATGAATTAAGTTTCAGGGGATCATTGTTTGTAACCTGTAAAAAAATATATATACAGTATTTCACAATAAAGTTATAGAGATGGATTTTTCAAACCTCTCATAATTTTAAAATCATATATTTGAGCTTAAATTACCCAGGTAACCGTTAAATTTCTTTCCTCGTAAAACAAAAAAGACCCCTTCATAATTTCAACTCTTGTGACTCCAATGGAAAAATAACGAGAATCACTTTCTTCCCAGCCATCCTCTTGCCCTTATACAGTTAAATGCAAATGTGTGCCTTCCAGTCATGCTCCCAATACCACACTGCATACATAGCTTCTACGCCACCTACTGCAAAACTGTGCTGACGAGCTCATGCAACGCTTAGAGCACTCCCATTCTATCATTATTCTGGAGCTGAATAAAGGTGCTTTAAGCAGAAATCGCAATACGAAGTAAAACAAGACAAAGGCAAGAAAGGATTTCTTAAGAATGGAGCCCAAAACAAACAGGCGTGAAACGGAGAACAGCAAAAAAAGCAATGACTCGGAAGGCACCGATCAAGGCAAGAACTGTAAAATGTCTCCAGTTACTCTCAATGTTGGTGGATATTTGTATGTTACGCAAATGCAAACACTAACCAAGTATCCAGACTCCTTTTTGGAAAGAGTTGTAAATGGGAAAATTCTATGTCCGTCTGATACTGAAGGCCATTATTTCATAGACAGGGATGGTCTGCTCTTTAGGCACGTTCTGAACTTCTTACGGAATGGAGAGCTGCTTCTACCAGAGGGATTTAAAGAAAACCAACTTCTGGCACAAGAGGCAGAATTCTTTCAGCTTAAAGTGTTAGCTGATGCAGTGAAATCCAGGTGGGAGAAGGAGCAGCTTGCATCCAGAGAGACTACCTTTCTAGAAATAACAGACAGCCACGACCGTTCACAGGGCCTTCGGATTTTTTGCAATGCTCCTGATTTCATAACAAAAATAAAATCTCGCATTGTTTTGGTGTCCAAAAGCAGGCTGGATGGCTTTCCAGAGGAGTTTTCAATCTCTTCCAACATCATTCAGTTTAAATACTTCATAAAGTCAGAAAATGGAACTCGGCTTGTTTTGAAGGAAGATAATACTTTTGTTTGCACCCTGGAAACTCTTAAATTTGAAGCTATTATGATGGCACTAAAGTGTGGATTTAGATTGCTGACCAGTCTGGATTGTACCAAGGGGTCAATTGTTCACAGTGATGCACTTCATTTTATCAAGTAATCACTTCTCTCGATAGACAAAAGGCCACAAGCATGCAGCCTGTAAATCTCATTAAACTTCAAGACATCGCAAAATGATCTCACCAGCTCTGTACAACACAGAGCACTGCTGCTAATGAATAAATGTGAGTTAATGGTATGTAAACTGTAACATCCATCGCTAAGTTCTTTGTGCCTAAATTTAATAAAAAAATACTAGTGAATATGATAAAAAATAAGAGTGAATGCAAAAGCTATTTGCATCTATTTTTCCTCTCCTGTCTCTCTTACAGAAAATCTAGCTAAAATGTTAATGTGCTTTTGTGGCTAAATACATCCTGATTTTCAGATGGAAATTAACTCTGGGGTTTTATTACTTAATTTAAATGTAATGCATACTGAAATTCTACAACTCAGTGGAATTAAAGAAGGTAAATTGCAATGTCTACTTGGTTTTAACAAGCATTACAGGAAATTTTACATCCTTTAAATCTGAGACTATCATACTTTGAGCTACAGAACTAGAGTACTGAAACAGACCAAAATGCCATCTAATCCATTATCCTGCCAAAAGGATTCAGTCCCACACAGAGCAACATACACAGTACGTATATTCTACACAGTAAAATTCAGTCATGACTAGGTGGGGTTCCAGTGAGAAAAGATATCCACCATTTTTACATGTATGTAGTAGTTCCTTGTCTTTCAGGAAATACTTGATCATGGTAAAACAGTAACAGCTACATTTAGGACTGAATACTGTACCCAGAACTTTATCCAGATAGGGCATTAGCAGAGCCCAATGACTGATGAATCAGAATCCAAATTTCCAGTTTCAAGTAGCCTACCTGTTGATTTTTTCCCCCAGGGACTAAGTTTCTATTCTGAAGATAATGTGATTTACTATATAATTAATGATGTCTAACTCTAGAAACAGTTTCACATAACTGTTGGAACAAAAACAAATGCCCCAACATGGCATTTTCACTCTTTACACAAAGGGTTTACTTTGCAGGATGTAATATTGCAATCTTCCATTTTATCAGCATAAAGGTTGAAACTAATACACCAAAGCCAACATGTGAATTTATTATGCATTTCTTAGGGTATACCCACACTGCAGAATTAAAGCGGCTTGACACCACTACAACAACGTCCATGACTCTATCCTACAAGATTCTGTGATTTGTAGTTTTGATGGAGCTCTCTGACAGAACAGGCTGAATATCTCACCAAACAAGCAATCCCAGGATTCTGTAGGACAGAATCATGCAATTAAAGTGGTGTCAAACTGCTTTAATCTGCAGTGTGGATTTACCCTTAAAGTTATTTGTAAATCTCGCTGTTAAAAACAGAAATCCTTTCAAGGATGCAAACACAAAAATGAAAGTTGATTAATCCCAATAATATTTAATGCACCAAATCATCCAGATTCTTCTTATAAGCAACTAGTAGTAAATAGCTGCCATGGGTGGGGGAAGTCCATCTGGAGCAGTTTTTACAACCTTCCTTCTATGCCTCCTCCCTCTCTCTCAGAATCTCCTCTTATTCTCAAGTGGCAGGTATAACATTTTAAGCATTCAGTGAAGTGGAATCTAGTCCTGGGAAACTTATGTCACAATAAATGTGTAAGTCATTAAAGGGCCACAAGACACTTTGTTAGTTTTCTGCAACAGACTAACACAACTTCTCCTCTGGAAACTGTTCCAATAGATCATACTGTAATTGTAATATTTTGGTTTAAAACAGGTTCTGATTAAAGGCAGGCAGATTTTTAAAATAAAGTTTGCATGTTTCTGAAATTGAGCTATAAAATTCTTTGAACAGGTAGCATATGTAAACACAGTACCAGCCAACAATTATGCCTAGATGGTTTCTGCAAGTGGGAAAATTACATCCAGTACCTTAGTACCAGCACGCCAGAGTGGTGTAGTGGTCTGAGTGTTGAACTAAGACTCTGGAGATTAGGGTTCAAATCCCGGTTTGGCCATATAAATCCACTGGGTGACCATGGGCAAGTCACACTCTCTCAGCTTCAAAGGATGGCAATGGCAAACCCCCTCTGAAGAAACGTGCCAAGAAAACCCCATTACAGGGTCGCCTTGGGGTCGCCATAAGTCTGAAACAACTTGAAGGCACACAACAACAGTACTACACAGAACATTAACTCCTAACAAGTTATTAAAATCCTCATTATCATTTATAGGTGCTTTGGACAACTCAAAGCACTACTCATACTTAATGCTGCAATCCTTACAACTCTGTAATGTATTGCCCGTATTATTACTACACATATGAGATGGTGTGCTGAGCGGGAGAAGAAACATTTTGCCTGAAGGCTACTTACTGAATTTGTAACACAAAAGAGAAACTCACAAGCTGGTTTCTCAATGGGTAGCTAAGTCTCTTTGCCACTATGCTATCAAATGTTCATCTTACATGATATAAGCATCTCATTGCAGCTGCCACCGCCAATTTCCCCAATATCAATACTAATGCACTTCATATGTTTACCATGAAAGACCTAGGGATTTGAAGTATATTAATCAATATTCACATCCTAAATGAAGTAAGAGGATATTGCCACTCAAGACACCTGTAAAAGAAAAGGAGACCAGCTATGAGACTCTACACTCTACTTCCAGACTTTATTGAGTAAACTACATTTGGACAAAAGTATGTGTGTTTTCCTGTGCAAAAAATTCCTACAGAAAAAGATTGGGTTTGCTATAGGATACTGTACAGGAAAACTACATGCTGTTTTTTTCCATGCAGGAATCAGGTATTCATACAAATTGCATAAACTTTACATAAACATACAATTCAGCAGAGAAACACATGATGTAGTTTACTTGCATGTATGTCCTGAGCAAACAGGATTTGGTATACTTTGCACAAAATAATTCCCCCACTCATGTTTTCTGTACCAAAAATTGTGTATTTTTGTACAAATTAGTTTTTCCTAAGGAACTCCTCTATATACACAGTGATAGAAAGCAATGCAAAAGGCCTTATATTCACATAGACTTGGATGAAAATCACTGAAATCAATTGTACTTTGAAGCAGGAATAATAGAAGCAAAGATTTACATTCCTACATAACAGAGGGAAGAAGGGATACAGATCCAGAAACCCGGAAGAGTCTCTGCTATGTGTGTGTCAATGTGTACATTTGAATTAGGTATATCTGGATTAAGGATGATATATGCTACATTTGTAATTTTCACTAGAGAGAACAGAAAGGATTGGGAAAAGTTGTCAAAGATTGAGGAACGAAGCCTGTTGATATATAATGTTGGGTGTCTACAAATTATGCTTTGCAACTTCAGGAGCCAATCTCAAGACTAGCAAAAGTTCCTGCTTCATACTCTTTCCAGAGCTATTACAAATTCTCTTCTCCCTAAACAGTAGTCTGGCATTATATTTCTTGCTAAGGTTAAAACCAACATGGGAAGAGATGGCAGCACTGGTGCTTGACAAAGAAGAAAGCACATATTTCCAATTCTGGACACAGAAATGTATACAGCAGCAAGCAGGATGGAGGGGGATGTCAGGGGCTGCACACTGGAGCTGAGAGACAGATAATCTGGAAACTAGTGAGTATGTAAAGCATCAGTGAGAACAGAAGAGCTTTGATTGGCAATAGTTTTGTGCCCTTCTTGCACTCTACATTTTTCATTTCTTTCTATCATTATAGCATATGTGGTGTAATTAATGCAAGACTGTCTTAGTGTTAAGGAATCTTATTTCTTTGAAAAGTGAAGTCTTTGCTTGTCAGGATTCACACAATAATGCCCCCAGGGATATATGCCCTCTTTGCTCTGCTCCCTGGTTATAAGAACAGTTTCTGCCAATATTGCTACACAGCCCGCCTGGATTCCAAAGGGACCCATGACTCTCCAAAGAAAGATTAAGGTCTATGACAGGAAGCATAAAAAAATGTGTAGTGCATGAACCACTCCTGCCACTCATGTCTGAAAAGCACTGATTCATTTACTATACTTGACTTACCTCTGAACTTACTAGACCTTGACTTATGTCTACACTTTAAACAGAATGAAGGTGACGAATGCTCTGAAAAAGCTCATAATGCTGCACAACTGAAAATGGAACACTTCACTATTTCTTCCATCCATACACACACCAGAAAACAAAAACACACCCTGTCCACAGACATGTATGCCATACGAGGTTCTAATCTGTCTGTTCCGCAGTGTGCTTGTTTTCTATGTGTAGGAGGGTTGTAGGAATAAAAGAAAACATGCATAGAACTCCAACATTATGACTCCACCCCAACTGTAATTTGAAATGCCAAGGAAGGCAATAAAATGTACTTTTCCACTGAAAATACAGCCCGGCACTAAGAAAAGTCTCAAGTAAGAGACAACATATCAAAGTGAAACAAGACTTCAACAGCTACTGTTCTGAAGTAGCTGTATATGCGGATGCTATAAACAGGAAAAGTCAGCCTATTCTACATTTGACATCCAACGAGCAGCAACTACTCTGAAGAGAGCCTCTGAATACTAACAATTTTTTAGCCTCACTGATGTCTAAGCATGTTTGGAAGAGTGGCATTTTGACCTGATTCTGAAGTACTGAAGTCTTGCATACTCATTGAAGTTTATCGCACGGAGCCTAAACCGGTCCCCAGCGCGTTCTAACGGGGGCGAGCGGGGATGTGCATGGAGCGCGATGGGCGCCGGATGGGGCCCAGAACGCGACTTTATCGCACGGGGGGCCGCCACCGCCGCGCGTTCCCATTGCGTCCCAGTTCTGTTCCAGAGGG
>NC_056524.1:141615405-141648452 GCF_019175285.1 Sceloporus undulatus | reverse complement strand
AAAAACGGGAACAGGGAGGAGAAAAGGAGGGGGCACGAAAAATAAAAATGGTCGAACAGTATAAAAGTGAAGGACATATAACACAACTTGCAAGGTGATGAAGGGAGATATGGTAGTTGTGTGTAGAGATGATTAAATTAAATTAATTAACGAAACTAAGGTAACAAAAACCAATTTTGGTCAATAATAAACACACACTCTGATACTTTCCAGGGGCACAACATTCCACATTTTTTTGGTCAGGTATGCTCCCTGGATCTTCTGTAAGGGAAAGGAGAAGCCATTGGGTAGCCTAGGAAGACAGGATTAAATTTCACATATTTCTGTTGCTCCGGCGTTTCTTATTCCATGCTCCTATTCTCCCTACTTAATTCCACCAAATAAGAGGCCAACCTCAAAATTCTAGAACATACTTTACTGATACACTTCGAAAACAGTCAATTGATAACATCATTCATTCATGCTCCAATTGTGCAGGAAAATGGACATCCTTCTCTTGCAGTTTATGTCTGGCAAAGTTACTACAGGTGGAGGAAGTTACGATTGTGGGCAGTAGATTTTTTTACTCACTGTAACTGTTCCATATTCATAATCCCTCTTATCACCAAGTGTGACACTATTGCCACACTTATTCGAAAACACAAATACATTTTATTGGCAATCACGCTGCACAAGAAGAAGATTCATTCTGCCAGTGACCAGAGCACTGAGCTTCTGTTGGTTTAGAGAGGTCGAGCCAGGAGATGTACTTAGCTACTACGACGGTTCAAAATATCTGTATATAAACATAACTGGAATGTTAGGCTACCATACAATGGCATCACTTGAGAACTGCCACAGCCAACAATCTAACTATAAACTCTGTTAGACTGAAAGCTAAGAACGGTATTCACTAATACAAGGTATCATAAGGGAAAATAAATAGATATAAGGCTTCCCTCCTGGACTGCAGACCATTACTTCCTTCAGACTAAACACTTTGGGTTTTGGCTAGCTTCCTCTTACTTTGCAAGATCTGCTCACGCTGAAGCACTTGCTGTGTTGCATAAACCTGTAATGAGTATCAGCTCCCTGCACAACATGTGAGAGTTCAACAACCCCCAAGTAAGTGAGCTTCCCTCTGCTGCCCCATACATCGAATCAGAGTCTCCTCATGTTCATGCTGGGCCCCTCAAGGTTGGTCCTGGGCCCAGTTGTTTAACATCTTCAATAATGACTTAGATGATGGAAAGAAGCATGCTTACAAATTCGCAGATGACACCAAATGAGGAAAGCAAGCTAATATGCCTTGGGATAGGAACATAATTCAAAATGACCTTGACAGATTGGATTGCTGAATCACAACTAACAAAATCAAATTCAACAGAGATAAATGTAAGATACTACATCTAGGCAGGAAAAATGAAATTCACAAATACAGGATAGGTGACACCTCTCTTGAAAGCACTAAATGTGAAAAAGATCTAGGAGTTGTAGTAGACCACAGGTTAAGCATGAGTCAACAGTGTGACGTAGCAGGCAAAAAAGCCAATAGAATTCTGGGCTACATTAACAGAAGTATAGAGTCCAAACCAAGAAAAGAATAGTGCCACTCTATTCTGCTTTGGCCAGACCTCATCTGGCATACTGTATCCAGAACTGTGCACTGTAGTCCAAGAAGGCTATCAACAAGCTGGAATGTATCCAGAGAAGGGTGACCAAAGTGATCAAAAGCTGGGAAACTAAGGAACAGCTGAAGAAGCTGGGCATGTTTAGCTTGAAGAAGAGAAGACTGAGAGATGTCATTATAGCTATCTTTCAAATAATGTCAAGTAGAAGATGGAGCAAGCTTGTTTTTGGTACTCCAGAGACGAGAACACAAATCAATGGATCCAAATTACAAGAAAAGATTCCATCTAAACATTAGGAAGAACTTCTTGATTGGAAGAGCTGATTGACAGTGGACTAGATTGCTTCAGAGAGTGGTGCACTCTCCATCCAACTCTGATATTCTCAAAGGTGCTACAAGATCCCTTTGCATACTGATTTTCCAGACTAGAACAGCTATGTCTTTGAATTCTATGATTCATCTGGGTTTTTTTTTCCACTCTCAGGTAAGTAATGTGTTGTTGACAGAAACACATTCCTTTGTGCATAAAAACCTGAGATCTCAAAAACGTAATGGAAGCCAGGGCAGGCTTTTACAAGAAAAACACTGTGGCATCATACTGGGTATGAAACAAGCAATTATCGTCACTTAAAGACATATTCCATGCAGTCACTCTAACTGTGCAGAGTACCACCCATCTCATGTTGTAGCCAAGCAAGAACATGAACAATACCATGCACACAGGCTTCTGCACATTTCTGAGATTTGGCAACAGTCTTATCGTAAGATTAAAGCCTATAGGAGACCAGTTCAAGGAACAATCCTAAAATGAAAGTTTGGTCAAAGGGCTTTTGGTAATAATAGAAGTGCAGCTGCAGTTGTAGAGAGGGTGATGCATTGACAAGATGGTAAACAAACTTCCAGAGGTCCCATAGAAAACTTGCAGGTGTCCTGCTGAGAATGGGAAGGAAATCCAACCATGTTGGGATTGGCTCTGAATAGTCTCAAATACACCCGACTCAAAGGGCCATTATATCTGCCTGTCTTGCCCTGACAAAGTTAATTATCTTCCACTGTAGTCAATGGAAAGGAAAAGAGAATAATACAAAACAGAACAGAAGGGAAATTTATTTCCTCACAAACCTCTCACTATCCTCTCACATACTTTCCACTCTAAGTGCAATTTGATATTAAGAGCTCTGGACATGACAGTCATTTTGCCATGATCTTCCCATGCCTACAACACATATATGCACATGCACACATCCATAGTTAATTACTGTTAAGCTTATTGTTTTTAAGAGTAACTCTTTGCTTTCTCCTTGTTCAAAATTAAAATACCCTTTAATTGCTTTTTTCAAAGCATTACAAGCTGTACAAAACATATCTATGTAGTGAGTCCACACATGTCTCTTAATGACAAAAGTAACTAAAAGAGTTACAGTAGTAACTCCATAAAAGGAATGAAAATATCCCTAGTTATATTATGGTTGTAATTTCAGTTAATTCTGACATAGTCATTGGAGAAAAGAATTATTTATATACAACCCATTACTTCCAAGCTCTGCCTGTTAGTGTCTCAAATATCATAATGTTAGGGTTAGTTTGTTCATGCCCACACTTTGTATTCTAGTATAGGCAGTTTCATATCTCACTGTTTCTTATCATACAACTAAATATAATTTTTGAAATTCTGGCAAAATTAAAATCTCTTGTTACTGCAGTCATAAAATATGAAGGCCCAAATTCAAATGCTTGTCCAAACAAAAGTGGACACGCTGAATCAGAGCAAATTTGGTAACTCAATACTTCAGTATATTCCATTGATTCAGTATGTCTACTTTAAAGCAAATATAACAAGATAAAAAAAAACATGTATCACAAACTGTACAACACATATAATAGCATTTCAAAAGAAACAGTGTCACTGAATATTTCCAGAATGAGACTTCATAATAGATGAAAAGAAATCATAGTTATCATGAAGTAATCATGAAAACAGATCCTAGTAAAAGCATGCTGCTGGTCTTAGTTTTATATGGAACACAACATGGCTTCACTGAACAATATGAAGATAAGAACTTGGAATTGAAAAGGGAGAATAATTGCTGGCATGTCATTTTGAATATATGTTCTTAATTTCTTTTTTAATGCCTTATAATGGTAATCATCTTAATGCGTGGGAAACTTTACTAATAAAGGTGTATATATGTGTGTGTACCTGACTCCCTCCAAATAGCTCCAAGACCATGAAAGATTAACACTTGAACTCTGATAAGCATACCAAGAGAACCCAGAAGTGTGCATCTTGGGGTTATTTGGTTTTCCTAATAGGTTAATAAATTTCAATTCATTTAAATCTGTATTTAGCTTGCAGTACTATCTTCTGTTTGTAGGTAGCAAACATTTGTTGAGCTGGGGGGGAAGTTAGTGAGGCCTGGCATATTTATTTTTCCAGAGGGCCTCCATGTGGCCCTGAGGGGTAGAGTGGAGGAAAAACATGTTAAAGACTGGAAATGAAAGTTTCTTTATTAGTTTCACAATTAAGATTACACAAAACACTTACCGCTATTGCTGCTCTCAGATTTTTCATCAGTCTGGCACTCTGGAAACAACAATAAAGTAAGGGTAAGGACTTCATGACTTTCAATACTAAGAGAATTATTACTGTTAAGTCTATTTTATGAAATGTTATAAACTGTCGTTCGTCTAGGGCCTGCATTATATAAGCACTGTCAGTCAAGCCTGACCCATCTGGGACATTCAATACACCTCATGCTTGAAGCCTTTCCCCAACACAGTGGGAAGATTCAAGTCTCACACCAAAACTATCAAGCATGGGTGAAGCAGTGGTTAATGAGTACCACTGCAACTTTTTCCTTGGACTATGAGTTGTGCTGCAAAATTGATACCATTTTTTTTAGACTATTGGGGACAACTGGTCAATTGGCCAGCCAGCCATTCTGAATATCCTTTTGTATCGGAGACTCTCTTGCTGTGCTCAATGACTAAAAGCTTTGTGCTCTATTTCTACCAGCTTAGAAAAGGATACATAAGAGGCAGAAGGCAAATCATGTAGGGAGGAAGATGAAAAGGCCAAGCATGTGCAATCTGGTGCAAAGAGAAACAGAACTGGGGCTACAGAGAGACTTTGTGACAAATTAGAAAAAAGGAGGGTAACTATTCACTATATAGACAGCAAGCAAGCAAGAATGACTAAGGAAGATTTAATTCTGCAGAGACTGGATAGTAGGCTACCAGATGAAAGAGGAAAACAGGGCTAAGAGCCAGGATGATCAGAACTAATCAATATACCTAATAGTACGGGACTATGTAAGCTGCAGTTCAAAAATATCTAGAGAACCACAGCTACTCGCCCTAGTAAAGAGAGAAGAGGTTTTCACAAACACCTTCCCCCAATTAAATGGTAAGACTGTTTGTTCATTTTTATGCACATTGAATATTTTAAAAATATGGATAGGTGAGTTCAATCAGGCGAGCCACACCTCCTGTTTAAAGCAATCAAGTCTAGAAAAAGACCTACCATTTTATTTGCTTTTTGTGATTATTGGGGCTTTCGTTAACAAAAAATGCTTTCCCAAAAGTACTCTAGCAGTGGGGCCTTTTGCGTTTATAAATATATAGAAGTGGCCCTCTGAGTGACTGAATTATAAATCTTTGCATTGAAGTAAAGGCAAGTTTCAAGTATTTAAAAAGAGGTATCTTATACAGAAGAGTCAATAATATAAGGAAGATGTCACTCGTCAGTTAAGATAAAGAGAATCTTTGAGATGCTTCTGAGGAAAGGTTTTAAAAAGCCTCCATCCAATGCAAGGCTTGAGTCTGCCAGAGTCTGCCTTTGTCTACCTTTTAGGGCTGCCTGCCCTAAGGCAGACCTTAAAGCGCTGGTGGAGCTGGACAATGGAGTCCTGGCTCCCAGATGTCCAGAAACATCAAGGACTACTAATCCCATCTGAGTTGTAAGTAGGATTAAGAACATGTACTAGCTAGTGGCATTCAGATTTTTGGTATTTTACTGGCTTGGCTGAAATGACTGTATCCTGTAACTTACATTCTCTGTGCTTGTAGGACAGGGGGTCCTACATGTACTGGTATCATTTGCTCTAGACCTCCTTAATTAGAATAAAACTTTTCTTTAGAGTTAAAAAAGAAGCTATGAAGTGTGGATGGGTCTTCCAAAAAGCCCTGTGTTTAAGTATCTTACTAAACTCAAGATGAGAAAAACAACCCTTGGCATACTTTCCCTCACACAGGGCAATGGTATTATCTACATTTCATTTCCCATTCTTGGTACTGACAAAATGAATTAAGAATCCCAGCCCACATGATCTCATGGACAGCAGAATGTCTAACTCCAAGTTCTGCTCTTAATAATAATAATAATAATAATAATAAAATTTATTTGTATCCCGCCCCTCTGAGAACAATCGGGGCAGCTTGAACTAGCCCTCCACCTTATTGGAGAAACTGCCTCTAAAAGACACATAGCACAAAAGTCAGGGAACAGCAGACACAGTGGAAGAAAAAGGAGTGCATGCATACAGCATGCCACTGAAGAGCCAACTAAAAATATGGATTAAATTCAGCAGGGATTAAATTCTCAATTCCAATCCATCTAATATATATACAGACCAGAGCTTAGAATTAATTTGCTAATTAACTGATGTTACTGATTGATCAGATTTTCCAGATCTAACTCACTAGATTTCCCAATTTAACACTGAATTAAAAGATATGCTTTAGTTGATTAGGCCACAAGAGCACGACTCTCCTTCTGTCACATTCAACAAAACAGGAAGGTTGGCTGCCTCAAAGGAAATATTAGAAGTGGAATAAATGTAGCACATGGTTCTGCTATTAGGCAGATTAATCTGTGCGATTTCTTTGGGAAGTGAGGGAGATGGGGAGAGAAAGAAGTTTCTGAAGCCTAGGTAAGAGGAGAAGAGTTGGAGCTGTGTAGCAAAAGAGCAGTTTGAGAAAGTAGAAAAAGGAGGAAAGTGAGTCTTAGAGTGGAATGGGGATAGAGAAGGTGAGTCATTTGCTTGCTGAGCAGGAGACCAAGAAGGAAGTCAGACGTTTTAAGCGTGAGAGGCAGGTGTTCCCTTCCATCCGGCCTGTATAGAAGAAAAACGTTTGGAATCTTTCTAAGGATATGGGTGTATTATTACTCACTTCAGTAATTTTCCTCCCTTAATTATTATACACTGGCCTGGTTTCTATTCTATATTATAGTATAGATGCAATCTTGGATACTATTTAGACTGAGTTGAAATTTATCCCTTTGAAATCTTGTTCATGCACTGCAATGTACTTGGATAATTAGACAAAAGGTTTTTAACAACTTCATCTCCCATTTCTTTGTCTCATGGCTGCTTCCACTTCCCTGCCCTTCTTTATCTGTTTACCCATTACCCTCCTCATCTGCCTTCATTTTACTCACTCCTTTTAATTGTGCAATTATGATAAGATGTATCAGGGAAGAATGGGCTTCTTGGATACCTGGCCATTAAAACTAAAGATGCAATAGAATGAATTTGGGATCCCTGTTTCCTAAATGCAAAACATGTGCCCTACCACTGAGCTTTGCACACCATGCTTCTTGATTAGACTCTCAAAATATTTCTGATTAAGAATCACAACTTTGATTCACTTTGTAGGTGCCGTATATACTCAACTATAAGTCGACCTCATGTATAAGTCGAGGGCAAATTTTAGGGCCAAAATTATGGATTTTGATATGACCCATGGATAAGTCGAGGGTAATATTTAGGGGCATGTAACAAAGGATCTAAAAGATAAAGCAAAGGAAAACAGTGCCAAAGGACTTATAAAATTCCAGTTGGCAAAAGTGTTCATGCTCACACTAAAGGCTTGATGGATGAGAGAACAGAAGGGGGTCAGTGCTTCCAAGACAGATTGCATTCTCACTTTTCATCAAGAGATGGTTCCTTTTTAAAAATAAGAGTTAAAGTACAGCACTTGTATTGACCTGTGGATAAGTCAACTCTGTTTTTTGGGTTGAATTTTTAGACTAAAATTTCTAGACTTATACATGAGTATATACAGTATTCACTTATTCCTGTACTTGTGGTGTATTAGTGACCTCTACTAAAATAAATTTCTTATTAACTTTAATAAATAATGTATCTGAAGAGTGATAGAAGTATACATGCTTGTGGGAGTGGAAAGAAAAGAGAAATACAGGTGTGTGACAAATAGTTTCACTGAATCACAGAGTTGGAAGGGCCATCAAGTTCAACCCCTTGCCCAAGTCCAACTCACACACATCCCACAGATGGCCATCTAGTCTCTGTTTAAAAACATCCAAAGGAGACAAGTATACAAAACACACTGTAAAAATAATCCCGTTTGAGACCACTGTAACTGCCCTGGCTCAGTGATAGGGAATCCTGGGAACTGTAGTTTGTTGTGTTACAAGAGTTATCAGGCAGAAAAAGCCAATGTCTCACAAAACTACAATTCTCAGAATTCCCTAGTACTGAGCCAGGGCAGTTAAAATGACCTCAAACTGGATTATTTCTACAGTGTGCTTTGGACCAAGGCTGACTTGTAAAACAGGGTTCTTTTTCAGGGAAAGCCTTTTCCAACCTGATAGTTCTCTAATGTGTTGGGATACGTATTGCCTGCAGTTTGCAGGCAACAATCACATTATGCACTTTGCCATCCCCATGAAGGAACATTATAGCTTGGAGGAAGGCAACTTTAAAAGGACAAGAACAGTCACATTAAAGGAGCGAGTAAAAAAATTCTCTTACAATCAAAACTGGTTACTTCCATGCCCCTCTCTGTAAATCCTTTGTGCTGATCCCACATTGTTTTAAACAGCAAGTTAATTAATGGTGATGAAATTACTCAAATTCACCTTTTTAGAGTTTATTGTAGTAAATTAATTTTCTAATTGTTAATATTTTATGTTACTGAATTAGTTTTCAAACCTAACATTCCAAAGTCTATGACAATTTGTTATTGGCTATCAGCAATCAAGTGGGTGTGGAATCCATTTCATGATAACATATTTTACCTACAGATGCTCCAAAAGCTTTTGGGATAGAACAAACTACAAATAAATAAAGTAAACAGATCAATAAAATAAATCATTTTAAAGAAACCTTGCAAGTTAATCAGAAGTAAAGTAAGAGACTTATGCTTCAGACATCCCCTATGTTATTACATCATAGCCATACTTCTACACCATCATCTAGAGATGGATGGATCTGTTCTAGACCAAATGCAACATATGGAGGGAGTATGGAACATTGCAGTTCTTAAAATGACATACAGTTGGTGTTCTGTTTATTTCTTTTCTACAGATTTGGAATATATATACCAGAATGGGACTAATGATCTAATTAACATCTACAATAGTAGATATGCAGATAACATCATATTACTAGCAGTAAACATCATAAATGTGGAACAGTTACCAAGAAAAGTCAAGGAAGAAAGTGCAAAATCTGGCTTAATGCTGAGCGTAAAGAAAACAAAAATAATGACTATGGAAGAAATAAATAAATTCAACCTAAATAATGAGAAAATCGAAATAGTTAAAGAGTTCCTGTACCTAGAATCAAACACTGATCAGAATGGTGACTGCAGTCAAAAAATAAGAAGACAAGGAATGGGAAGGGCAGCCATGAAAGAATTAGACAATATCTTAAAAGAGTAAAGATATAGAACTGAGCACTAGCATTAGAATCATCCAAACCATTGTATTCTCCATCACCATGTATGAATTTGAGAGCTCGACAGTTAAAAAAGTGGATCAGAAGAAAGCTGTTTGGACAACCAAAAAGACAAAACAAATGGATCCTAGAACAGATCAAGCCTGACATCTCCCTGGAAGCCAAGATGATTAAACTGAGGCTGTCCTACTTTGGCCATATCATGAGAAGGCACAACTCATCAGAAAAGACAATAATGGTAGGAAAGACAGAAGGTAGTAGAAAGAGAGGAAGGCCACATGTAAAATGGATGAACTCAATCTGGGAGGACATGGGACTGAGTTTTCAGGACCTGAGCAGAGCAGTGGAGGATAGAGGATATTGAAGATGTGTGATTCAAAGGGTCACCATACGTTGGGTGAACGAGGGCAATTAACAACAACACATAGAATCACTTCCTGAAATGCACAACTTTCTAATGATTAGACTCAAAAACAGCAGGGAACATCCAAGGATAAATACATTAATATAAAAGGGCTGGATTTAAGGAGTAACAAGCTTAGAACAATACCTGCTAAATGGTGCTGCTGCATTCCTCTTCCAACCTGATATCAATTCATATACTAATATCCCTACATATGATTATTCAGCCAAATGTGTATCTAATCCAGTCCTTTTCTTAAACATCTCATTGTTTCCTCAGCACTTCTTCTAAAGTTACCGTGAAAACTTTGATAGAAAGTACTCAGCTGTTTATACTTATTTGTTCAAAGTGTGTTTTGAAAAAAAATCATGCAGTTACCTAGTATTAATTCACACCAATTAACTGTTTCTTCCAAAGTCTCTCCAAGCATATAGATTACAGGTATGTAGCATTTAAATAATAATAATAATAATAATAATAATAATAATAATAATAATATGTAGCTTTGCAAAGTTCATGATTGTGATAAAAGGGAAGCAGCCTACAAATATCTATTATTGGCCTGGAAAATAAAGGCATAGGAAAGTCTACAAAATGTTCTGAAGTTTCTTTTCTCAAACACATCTTTTTTTAAATACGTCTCTTGTCCTGTGTTCTATACTAGAAGTGCTGACTGACTTCCAGTATTAAAAAATGAATTATGTGACAATAGCAGCCCTCAGGAACTATACACCATGCAGTAAAAAGGCCCATATTTTTAGAGTCCATCCTAGAATGACTTCTGTAATTCTGAGAAAATGAGTAGTTGTAAGGCCATATTTATTCTGACTTTTATCTTCCTCTGGAAAGGACACAATGGCATTGATTGAAAATGCAGAAATTCAACCCTCAGTGCTTTTATGCTCCCTTCTATTGAAGAAATGCCAAATGGGGAAAAAGGAATATGATGTACCCTTTTTACTATACAGTACTGTATTCTGTGGATGAAGATCAATCAAAGAAGGCATGTTTCATACTTCCCAAAGCTAACTATGGGAGAAGTCCTAGCTAAGACCAAGAATTCAGTAGAGTTTTACTAGATATAACAATTTTTTCACTTTTTTGTTCAATGTCTCAGCCTCCATCTTAAAAAACGCAAAAAACTACTTTGATAGGTTACATATGTTCTGCAATTAGGCATTAAGAACAGCTCCTGGAAAATTTCTTAACAGTTTTGTTTCATATTTCAGTTCAACCAAAAGGAATTTATCATTTTTTGACACAGCTTAACATAAGGTAGCAAAAAACTTTATGTTTTAAGAGTGGGGGAGCAGAAACAGACAGCATGTGTAAAGCTGACCTACAATTTGAACCCAGGTCACTTAGCACCAGTTCAAAACAGTATACAAAGAATCAGTGAGATGGAAGAGCATACAAAGGGAAGGAGAGCAAGCTCCCAAATATGTTTAGATCCAGCCTATGTGCTGGAAGTGAGGCATTTAAGATCTTCATAAGCCAGCAAATACCAAGTGAAGTACAGGCCCAGTGTTTGGCAAGCTGAGCTTCCATCAGCAAGTGTAATATTCCATCATAAAAGGAGAATTAAAGGAACAGTTATTTAATGGAACTGTAGAAGAAGTAGGTGAGAAAAGGAAACCTTTGTTATAAGCATACAATAAATCTTGCCAAGAAGCTGGAAACGACTTGATGACACACAACACACACATCCTAATAGCATGTGTGGAACGCAGATCTACATATGAATGCTGCTATCCTCTCTGGTATGGATTTCTTTTTACTCCCTACCATCCTCACTCCCAGCAACTTTCCATCAGAGAAAAACAGAGCAATATATCTGCTTCTATTTTCCATATGCAGCAAGATTTAATAAGGGGATTGCTTACCTCACAATGTTTTATATAAAAATTAGCCTTTAACAGGTGATCTGGACAACAGCAAGCAGCAGCTGATATATGGAACCTATGAGAAAGGTTTCTGGTTCAAGCCTTTACCCCAGCTAACGTGGGTAGCCCCAAGACCTTACTTCTTCTTATATAACTAGATGATTTTAACAAGGAGCTGCCATATTTAATGCAAATATGTTTACTACAGGGCCTATGATTTTTTAAAAATGTTTTAAACTGTTCCCATTAGCTTTGAGTATAGATTAAAATGCTGCATGCTCTGAAGTTGCTCTGGACATTTTTTTTTAACATGGCTGCAGTTAACAAATAGGATGTCTATGAGTTTAAAGTGCATGAATATTCTTAACCAAACTGTTTGAGATAATGGAATGTTGTCAAATGAAAGGATATTTAGATTAAGCTCTACCTATGCAGCAAAGCCAAAATTAAAAACTATGACATTTATCATGATATACCTTATAAAATCCACTACTATTTTATATGTAATCATTCATTAGACACCTTGGTTGCTACAGAGGTGAAGGAGAAATGTAATAAAAATTGGAGCACACTACGTCTTGAAACCTCTGTTTTAATGTTGAGGTGGAAAAGAGATTCCACCTCAACATTAGGAGGAACTTCCTGACAGTAAGGGCTGTTCGACAGTGGAACACACTCCCTCGGAGTGTAGTGGAGTCTCCTCCCTTGGAGGTCTTTAAGCAGAGGCTGGATGGCCATCTGTCGACGATGCTTTGATCTGGATTTCCTGCATGGCAGGGGGTTGGACTGGATGGCCCTTGCGGTCTCTTCCAACTCTATGATTCTATGATTCTATTTTGACAAAGGAGATTTCACTGCATAATGAAGAGCATATTATAGAATGTTCTTCTGTGTTTTGGATGCAAGATGCAGTTTGTTGGTTCTCTCATCAAGCCAGACTGAAACATTTCAGAGGGAAGAAAATGGCTCACATAACTGAATCCATGCACACAGAATATTAAGATGTAAGAAAGTAAGCTAAAATATCTCTCAGATATTTAATTTACTATGGCGGATTATAGACCGCCGCTTTGAGGCGGTCTCCCGCTGGCGCCATTTGCTCCGTGAGGGAGCCGCAGCAGCCACACCGCGCGGCTCCCGCGCGGAGCAAAAAAGAAGCTCCATTTTGGAGCTTCTTCTTGCAGCGCCTCTATGATGTCGCGAGGCGCCTGGGGCGGACTCGCAACATCATAGACGCCGTGTGGCGTCCGGACGCACAGCGTCCGATACGTAAAGATGGCGGCACCCGTATGAACAGGGCGCTGCCATCTTGTACGTATTCTATATGTACTAGGGTTAGGGGGTGCGGAAGCACCGCCCCTTCCTAACCCTAGTACATATAGAATACGTACTAAATGGCGGTGTGTAACCCGCCTATGTGAAGCAAATGTTTTGCTTGGAGGAGCATGCAATCATATGGTCCCCCTTTCTTGCAGAAATAGACATCATATTAGTGAGAACTATGAAATACTGTTCTTTGTCATAATTATTTGATAGGCCAAATTCCTGTCCCATAGCAAACGTGACTGATTTAACTCTGAACCCAAGACTAGACTGCTAACAAATGCCAAATTAAGGATAAACACCAGAAATATTAAGACATCTATACCACTAAGCGCAGTGGTGCATTATTTCTCATCCTATGATTAATTGGGTTAGCATGACATGCTATGGTTACTATGGCAAATACCAGTGAGTGTTATATTAACAAAACACTTAAGTCTGTATGGAAGATAGGTATTTACACACATCTTTAAATACCAATATATATTTTGCTGTGCAAAATGATTCATTCAGACTTCCTACATGTAGGTACACAGATATTTAAGGATGAACATAAATACATATTTTATGCTTATACTTTAGTTGTGTGTTCTACTGTATCCCACAATTGTGCTGCTCTATACGCAATGGGTCCCACCCATCTCACTCCTGCAAACTGTATTGCCATCATCACTAAAAATTTCTCCATAGAGCTGCGAAAGTCATCAAGCTTTGCATACACAGTGGCAAAGTATTTCAGAAGAAGAAAAAAGTATCTTACCTATTTTAACTATATCTGTAACATTTTCACTTCTTACATATACAGTCAGACCTCAACGTTCATAGGGTTTAGGGGTGCAGGACCCTTACAAATTTGGAAAAAACACAAATATCTCTAGGCATTACAAACCCAGGCTATATTCCTAACTATGGGCTAAGGAACCCAAGTAAAGTGCTGGTTCTGTCCTGCCACTGCAGAGCATGTAGCTAGAGGAGGAAAGCAGGCACAGCATGGTGACCAGAGATAGGCAAGACTCCAGGAGTGGAGGGAGAAGCAGGGATACTTGGTTTTATATTACGCATTTATGACACATTACATTATATTCTTTCTTTCTTTTTTACACTTTCTAGTCTACACATGTAGTCGTTGATTTTCCACATTAGGCTGCAAAACTTCCCCCAAACTCTCATTTAATTATTGATGGCAAACTCATGAATAATCAAATTTGCAAAAAATAAGCTCATTAATACAGTATCAAGGTTTGACTGTAGTTTGCGTTAACCTGTGAATTAGGAGGAGGACTTCAGGTAATCCAAGAACAGGAAAAAGGAGTCTAATCATATCAAAAGAAGGTAGGTGGGGCAAGATTTGTATATAAAAAGGTGTCAAAGTGACAACATGGCACTGCCAAAATTTCTCAAAATCTTCCACTCCTTTTTAATGTGTGCCCCTACTGCGACCAATTTGTGACAGTTATGGCCACTGTTCCACCATCTAATGTGTCCTATCCTAAACCTAAAAGACTTTTCTTAATGTTGGTAGCAGTTTTAAAGTACTTCTGAAATCACTATAGACAGCTGCTCATTGAAGCAAAGTAATAGGTTTATTGACAAGTCAGGCTGAATACAATATCCCTTTTAGTGGATGGTGTTCACAATGGAGTATAGATGCTTTATTAGATGCACAGTTTGTCAGTTTGCTTAACTTCTTTCTGTAATTATTTCATTATAACTTTATATATGTTCCCTTACAAACGAAGTCTTTCAGAACCTTTATTAGTCTTTTGTTTCATTTAACCCTTCTGGTTATCTGTGATTCCACTAGTCACCAAGCACTATATCTCCCGCAGGACACTATATCAACTTAATTAAGGACACTCTTTGTCCCTCTCCTGGGTATCTAAAAGCCTCCCTAACTGCCCTTCACAGCAGACTATCCTAGCCTCAAAGGGTCTTCACCCCTCAGGGCCCAATAAAATCAACCCTAACCAACCCAAACTCTACTCTGTCCCTTTTTTTTATACTCGCTCCTGGGAGCAGCCCCCGCCTTTTCTTGGCTTCACTTCCATTGGCTGTTGCCAAGGCTCTCTAATCTGCAAGTTGTCTCCACAAAGGGATAGGACTGTCTGAAAATCAAAAAAATTCTATCAGAGAAAGAGATAATTCTTTCTTGTTTTGTCCTAAAGGCTCCAAAGATTTTAAGGTTAACATCTACTCAATCTCTTTTTTCAACAGAACTCTATCATATGTAGAGTCCACCTTCTCTGCTGGCCAAAAGCTAAAGCATGTTGCAGAATAAAATTTTCCCCAAGAAACAGCTCACCAAAAGAACACCTGTTTGGTTGTTTCTTATAAAATATAAGAACATCGTATCTTTCTGTGTTGTCCTTATGTTATTTTTATTTAGCCCCATGAAAAAGACCTTATGATCACCTCCATGACAAAAGACATTGGGCTTTTTAACAAAGAAAGGACCATTTTTAAGCATCTGAGCCATGTCTCTTTTTTCTACTATAGCTTTAACCAGATGTTCGTCAAGTGTTTGCTCTTCAATACCACCCTCTCACACTTTATTTCCACTTCTTGATACAAATCCATTCTACATCCTCACACAATAGATTTCGTTTACTTTCCTGCTATAATTTAAATTGCAGAAGAAAATGGTATTCCTAATAAATATAAATATATAAACCTCCTAGACACATTAGGTGTACGATTCATTCCACATATCAAGGAGTAACCTGCCAACGGCATTACCTTTCCAGAGAATGTGGTAGTAGTGATGGCACTGCCAGTATAACAGCTACAATAAATCCACACAAGTGTTGTGTTACTTCTATTGCAGCAAAGGGTTTTTTTGGCACCATAAAGACTATTCAATTGCAAAAGCATTGTGAATTAAAGTCCACTTCATTAGATGCATACATAGGCGGGTTACACACCGCCATTTAGTACGTATTCTATACATACTAGGGTTAGGAAGGGGCGGTGCTTCCGCACACCCCTAACCCTAGTACGTATAGAATACATACAAGATGATGGCACCCTGTTCATATGGGTGCCGCCATCTTTACGTATCGGACGCTGTGCATCCGGATGTCACGCGGTGTCTATGACGTTGCGAGTCCGCCCCAGGCGCCTCGCGACGTCATAGAGGCGTCGCAAAAAGAAGCTCCAAAATGGAGCTTCTTTTTTGCTCCGCGCGGGAGCCGCGCGGTGTGGTTGCTGCAGCTCCCTCACGGAGCAAATGGCGCCGGCGGGAGACCACCTCAAAGTGGCGGTCTATAACCCGCCATAGAGAGCTTTAGAACAAGGTCAGTGACATCCTGCTTTATTCCTCTGTAACACTGGTGTGGGATTTTGATCCATAGATATTTGTACACAAGAACAAGTTGTACATGTACAGTATACATATGTAAGGATCTTTGCACTTTCCCTTGCAGAACAGATCATTGTTTGGGGGTTGCTGATCCACAAAAGGTAGGTGAGTTTGGAAAATTCCCTCTCCTTCTACAGTTTCAATAGTCAACACAGCTCCATCATGCCTATGCTCAGAAGCAGATGAAACACCCTCCCTCCATCCCACTGCCACTTCCCTGACCACAGAGGGAGAGAATAACTGGCAGTATCTGCTGGACTTAATCCTCTCTCCACTGGCATTCCCTTTTCCTTGTGGGTCTTGTCTTATTTAGATTGTATGCATGAGGGCAGGGGACTGTCAGCCACTCTGACAGCTTTGGAAGAGTGGAGTATAAATACAGTAGGCCCTTGTTATCTGTTGTGGTTTGGTTCCAGGACCCGCCATGGACAACAAAATCCATGGATGCTCAAGTTCCATTAAATACAATGGCATAGTAAAATAGTGTCCCTTATACAAAATCAAGGTTTGCTATCTGAAACTCATACTTTAAAAAATATATATATTTTCAAGCCAAGGGTGCTTGAAGCTGTGGATAAAGAATCTGTGGATAAGGAGAGCAAACTATACTCTAATTAAATAAATAATAAATAAACACTTCTTTAACCTACAGTTGCTGAGAACTGAACCCAGGAGCTGTAAATGCTAAACATGGAATCCATGCCTTATATGCATATCTAGAAACCAGAGACATGATAACTTGCAGTGTTTTTAAACCTTTTACTTTCCAACAGCATAGCTAAAAGTATCATATGTAATTTAAAATACAATGTCATTGTTTATCAGGTTACAATTTAAGTATGTCTTTGAAAAAAGAAACACATAATTTGCTTGGGATGGCTTATTAATATTGAAATACATCCGAGATGTAGAATTGGGACAATAAAAACAACAAAATAAAGGGAAACACAAATTGCACAGTTGCATGGCAACTGGCGATGCACATATGGTGATGTTTACAGAACAAAATGTAGTTGATATTTTATGCACAAACAACACAATAGACAAACAAAGATACAAATATCCAGGACTCTAATTTGCCATCCACCTAAACTAGATTTTTAAAACATTTTTGCATTCGAAGATCTTTAGATAATCAAGGGTGAACAACAGTGGCCTTTCAGATGTTTCTGGCTTACAACACCAACCAATTCTTGACAGTACTACCACTGGTGAGGAATTAAGGCAGCTGCACTCCAAAAACAGCTGGAAGTTTCCAGTTGCCCATCCTGAGCTTGTACAGTGCTGGAAAAGAATATGTCATGAATCCTCAAAAAATGAATATGCCCTGAGACAATGTTCATTGCATAGAGAGCTTGCATCATTACGACTGTAGCATAGAAAGGATGGAGAGGGAGAGAGTATGAGAAAATTATCCACTAGCTGTTTGGGTTGACAAACAAACTATTAAATTATGGTACAGTCCGGAGAAATTAGTCTTTGGCAGCAGCAATAGCAATAGCAGCTTCATTTATATACCGCTTCATACTGAACTAAGCAGTCTCTAAGTGGTTTACAAAGTGTAAGCTAATTGCCCCCAACAAGCTGAGTACTCATTTTACCGACCTTGGAAGGATGCACGCCTGAGTCAAGCTTGAACCCTGGCTAGTATTGAACTTGAAACCTTATGGTTTCAAGTGAGTGGCTGCAGTACAGGCATTTAACCACTGAACCACGAGGTGTTCCTAGCGTTCCTAGGTGTCACCCAGTATGGATGCTAGCGGGGTGGTGATAGCCTAGCCTGCCCTGTCCTGCCCCCCCCCCCTTTCTGGCTGTCCATGGAAATGATCCATGAGCTAGCAAAGGCACCAGTGGAAGGTGATGGGGCAAGTACATGCGCTTGCCCCACGTTCCTCAATGCTGTGGCTAGTTCAAGCAAGCTAGCCAAGGCACTGGGGAAAGGGGGGCATATGCTCCCACACTTGCCCCTCTTTCTCTGTGGTCTGTTTCCCTTGGCAGAGAAAACCAGGGCAGCAGGCAAGGGGCAGACAGCAGCACCACATCCCTCTTCCACAGCAGGAGGAGGGACCAACTAGGTGTCACACCTTTTGGTGTCACCCAGTATGGGCACACACCCTGCACCCTTCTGGTAACATATTGTGGCCTTTGGTAACATATTGTGATAATGACAATAATTTTGAAATTAAAATCACTTGTATCCATTCCTTATTGGACAACACAACTAGATACTTTTTAAAAAATTAGACATTTTATTATATAAAGTTTTACATCTTCCAACATGTATGTTCACACACACACATAAAATAACCTTTAAAATATATTACACTAAATGTCATTAATAGTCTTTCTGCATATTACATAATATTTCAGATCTTCTCCCTTTCTCAGCAAATAAATGAAGTTGCTTACAGCCTATGCTTCCTTTATTTTGACAAACATTATAGCCACCTATGTCCTTATTTAGTCCTAAATCCTTAAGTATGCCATTCACACATTTTTCCTCCCTACCTTAATAGTAGTATACAAAACAGGAAAAAAGGAAGAGTCCTTAGGTGTGGTTTGGAGCACACTTCCTTGTCCTGCTGTTATGAATACACTTTAGCTTTAGCAACTAAAGTCAGGGGAATGATTTTTGAAAAACCAAGACCAACCACCTGTTCTCTTGATATAAGCCCTTCCTGGCTGATAAAAACTGCCAGAGGAGGACTTGAAGTCCAGGTTGTGAAGGTTGTAGTGTTAATTTCATACGGAATCTGATCCCTGCAGCAATCAAGGAGGCGATGGTGAAATCTCTTCTAAGATCTTGGATTCTGCTCACTTAAATAACTATAATCAACTCTTCAATTTGATATGCTGAGGCATGGTAATGGAACATATGGTGGCATTTCTGCTCCAAGAATTCCTGGAAGAAATCATTTATCTACCTCCTTATTAGTCTAACTTTGATTCCAGGTTCATTACCAAGGCCACCTTGTCTGGCCTAGGGTATGGCCTATAACAAGTGAGAATAGGGAGGTAGGACCTTATTAGTTCCCCTGGGTCACTCAATAACATTTGATACCATCAGCTATGGCATCTGTCTCTACCATCTTCTGCAGAAGAGTCTGATGTGCACTATGTTTTGGGACTACAGTCATTTCTGAGGGTAAGAATTCAGATCTTTTACATACATTTGCTAGTAAATTTGGTTGCCTGATTATGCTTCAAATACTGAAAATTTGGTTAGACGTCCACCATGTTGGGATGCTGGCCACACTCCCCTCTAATTGTTCATCGTATATATCAAATATTGTTTAAGAAAGAGGTTCTTCTACCCTCAGCCCTGGGCCACCCAGAAGAGGAGAGAGTATGCACATCCCTCAAGGAAGATATTCCTCAAGATACATATATTTTGGATGGTCCAGGGAGATTTGAGGAAGAACAGATAAGAAATGGCTTGTTTTAAGAGCAGTCAAAATCTGACAAGTGGCTCCAGCAATTTGACAGGTTTGCTGGTCTTAATTCATTTTGTGTCTTTTGGGAAACAAAAGGAATGTTTACTATGTGTTTTGTCCTAACAATAGTGTAATACTTTTTTAATTAAAATGTAGTCTTTTGTACTATGCTATCCTATAGCTAATGATACAGACAGTTGTGGCACATGATCAATGGAAACCTGTCTGCCAACAACTTCAGTTAAAGAAGCTGTTTAAAGTAAATGGTAAAGTGAGATGTCATGACTGTACATGCCTGACTGTAGTAGCTGAATTGCTTTGAATGTAATGCTAATAATACCAAGTTTACCATTTTAATCTCATACAAGCACAAGAGCTTATCATTTCTTTTTGTTCCAGTCATTTCCCTCAATTTTAAAATAAATATTTTAAACTGCATATAGGATGGATATAAGATAATTTTGAAAATATCTTGGGGGAGGGGAGGGAAGAGCACAATCAATCAAGGGAATGAGGACAGTTCATTAGTGCAAGTGCAAAGTATCCATCCCTTACTACTTAAATATATCTTTCTTCCAATGTTCCTGCATCCCAGGTCTGCCATGTCAGCTCTCTCCATTCAGCTGCGAAAATGATTAAGCATGCCATCTAAGCTCTTCTGTTGGCAGGTGGATAATTCAGATGTTATTTCCCTGCTGTCTAGGTCCTTTGTACTTCCCAGCCAGAGAGTCAGAAATAGTAAGGCATAAACAATGATAGGACAAAAAATTAAAAGCTATTGAGGGAGAAAATCATTCAGCAAGAGAGAAATTGAAAAACAGGGCATCGTTTCTCATCTACCAAGCACCTCACATAATACAACTGGAAGACTTAGATGTTCCTGTGACATCCTCTCGTGATATTGACAGTAGGAGAGGATGCTGCAAGTGAAGCCTAATAGTGGTGCTGTTAACCAGGAAAAAGGCAGTAATTCTATGTGGTGTCTTTCATCCAGCTGACAGCATTTTAAGGTTGATTCTGCAGCAGAGCAAGTTGGCAGAGAGAACTGCTGATCAGTATGTACAAAGGAGAGGGAGAGGAAAATGAACAAGGAAGTAAAGTGACAATGTCACTTTTACTAAGGAAAACCTGGCTGCAAAGCTGATGATTTATCAGTTATGTAACTTTGCTTGCAGTTACTAAAGTAATAATATTTCCAGATTTATTTATTTATTTGGCTATCGAGGGGGAGGGATATAGGCACTACCACATGGTGATGTGGAACAATAACTACCACTTGCATTTTTAACCAGAAATGTTCATATTTTTAAAAGGTAAGCTGTCATACCACATGTCAATAAGCCTTTTTGTTTGTTTTCAGAATCTTAGATGGAGTGGTATACATATTGGTCAGCATGGGTGCTAGAAATACACATTCTTCTATGATCTGTGCTGAAAAAAGGCAGGAATAAATTTGCAAGCTTGTCTGAATATCTAGTCCCAAGATGAGAGGGAGTACAATCTGGCTTTTTAAAGTAGCCATCTTATCTATGTCCTATAACTTCCAGACTAACAGTACAATGTGATATATATGTTCAATAATGTTTACACCCTGCAAAGTGAGTACAGGATTGAAGCCTATATTGCTGTACATTATTGCATGTTTCTTGAAGATAGCTGAGAAAACATCAATCAGAACATAATGCAAGTGGCTCAGTAATGGATTAGAGTGATCAACCCTGAATCGATTTCACCTGATTTAAAACTGCTTCATGTTTTACAAATATATTTCTGAATTCAAGTACATTTCTGGTTTTAACCTTTCAAGCATCCACATTATCTCCATGCCATCCACCATAAATTTTGAGACCAATCAGTTATTTGGCTACAAACTGAAATCTTTTCTGAATGTCCAGGACATGGTTAGAGGTGATATGATAGCCTTGTTTAAATATTTGAAGGAATGCCATATTGAGGAGGGAACAAGCTTGTTTTCTGCTGCTCCACAGAACAGGACCCGGAATAATGGATGCAAGCTACAGGAAAAGAGATTCCACCTGAACATTAGGAGGAACTTCCTGACAGTAAGGGCTGTTCGACAGTGGAACGCACTCCCTCAGAGCGCAATGGAGTCTCCTTCCCTGGAGGTCTTTAAACAAAGGCTTGATGACCACCTGTCGGGTATGCTTTGATTGAGAGTTCCTGCATGGCAGGGGGTTGGACTGGATGGCCCTTGTAGTCTCTTCCAACTTTACAATTCTATGATTCTATGGCCAACTGTATCGTGGCCCAGAGCTGCTGAATGGTCTCTCCGGGGGGGGGGGGGGGGGGGTACTCTTGCCTGGTTCCAGAAACCAGTGGTTTCTATTTATTCATTCATTCATTTTATTCAGCCAAACATTTGAAAGCCAAATTTATCTTATTGCTGCGGTTGATTTAGGTCTGTTGATTTTAAATTGTTCTGCTGTTTTGGTAGAGTTTTAATAGTTTTATGCTGTCAACCATTTTAAAAATACTGCTCAAAGGCAGTATGTAAAATTATGCAATTTGAGCTAAACAAAATCTGAACATAAAATTTAGTGTGAGTGATTTGTGTATATTATCTACTCATGTAGAAGTCAAGGGTAAAACTTAAGAGCATGTAACAAAACAAATGTTTCCTCTCCTTATAAATATGCATAGAAGGAACATACATAGGAAGACCTAAAGAGAAGAAGACAATCTGTTTAATTAAAGGGTTACATTGGTGGTGGTGGTGGGGATATAATTGGCAATGGTAAGCTTAAAATGCATACATCTATACAAATACAGATAGTGAAAGGGAAAGGGAAAAGAATGGGGGGGGGGGGAGCCAGGGAGAAGAGCAAGGAAAGCAACCTCTATTATGGATGCAGCACAAAAGCAGTGACAAGAAGCAGAGGCGAGAAACCCTGCTTGGAGTGGAAGCAGTGCTACCACTGCATTACCCATGAGATGGCCATTTTAAAAAGGGACTTGCTGCACATGCCTCTCTGCTGAGGGACGGTCAAGCCTCAAAAGAAAGTGCCTATTATTCAGTAAGCACCGTTTTAAAATGGCTGCAACAGTCTCTCTGCAGAGAGGCTTAAACAGTAAGCCCCTAATGAAAATGGCTGCCACCACTCCACACCACCCCACTTCACGAGCCCAAACTGGTAGTCATGTTGCATCCTTCAGGCACTCGCACATTAATGCTGAACACTGGTCGGGCTGAAAAAGAAAGTGTGAAAGGGAGGCTGCTTTTCTTTTTCCAGTTTGGGCAAAGAATGGGGTGGGAGCACTGCTTCAACAACCCGTCATGCCAAGAGAGGCCTCTTGTCACTGCCTTCGTTTTGGGTCCCTATTCCAGCACTGACCTATGTACAGTCGGCCCTCCATATTGGCAGGCTAGCCATCCATGACCTGGAGCATCCACAGATAGCCCTGCCTCATTATTGTCAATGATGGCATGTGCAAACAACCGCACCAACATGGTCACACACATGTTGTGCATCCATTGGCAATAATGGAACTTGAGGTCCTGCACTTTTTAGTATCTGTATAAGTCGACCAGGGCTTTTTGGGTCAATTTTTGTTTGTTTTAAAAATCAACTTACACAAGTATATACAGTAGTTTATTCTGCTTTTGATGAAGAACTACAAGAGTAACACCAATCTCTGGCACCAAAACGTTAATTCCAAATTATAGTGTGGTCTATATCCAAAAACAAAAGTGGCAGAATTTCCATTTCTGAATTATAGGCAGGTTGTCATTTTAGTTCAGCATTATTATCCTGCCTGTTTCCTAAGACTGGGACTAAAAATATTAAATGCCCAGGCTATATAAGAATAGGAAACAATCATTAATCAAAAAGAAAATGCAATAAAATGTTGAGATTTAAATTCAGTTTAATAAGCATCTATATTGCATCCTACTTACCTAAGGAGCTCTCTGTAAATACAGTTAATGTCTGTCCTCCCACGCTTTGTAAAAGAAAAGGATGTTCTCTGGGTGCACTGATGGAAGTTGGCTTCCCGCCAATATCATTGATGTTTGCAAGATCTTCATTCAAAGTGAAAGATACCTGACAACCACAAATGCCAGTAAATATTTATTGAATTACCAACTGTTTCTGTGAAATTAGGAAGCAAAAGAAAAACATATTTCCCACATGCAGTAGAGGGCTGCAAAAGGCCTCAGCATAAGACCAAAGGAAGCTGATACACTTTCTTACTTACTTAGCTTCCTATGGTGTTATGCTGAGGCCTTTTGCAACCCTCTATTGCATGTCATTACAAATATCAGTCAAATATCAGTCACTAACTGGTGGGTTGGACCCTACTTAGGTAGGACCATCTTTTTTTCTTTTAAACTATGGGTGGTCAAAATGTGACTTTGATACTATAGGAGTGCAACTCCTATTAGTCTTAGCCAGCATAGCCCATGATAAGAAAGGTAGGTGCTGCAGTTCATGAACATCTGGAGGGTCACACTCTTTGCCCATCCTTGTTTTAAAAGGAGAAAATAGGGAAAGACATACAGCAACAGCAGTAGTAGCAGCAATAGTAGTAGTAATAATAATAATAATAATAGGTTTAGATTGAGCATAAACACTGGAGCCCAAAGGTGGGTCTTAGATCTGAAGAGGCGGAGAACTAATAATGTAGACAACAACAAACCAGTTGCTTTCATTTACCATAAGGTGGCTTTTTATAACCTGCCATCATCCTTTTGTTGCTGTGTGCCTTCAAGTCATTTCTGACTTATGGTCACACTAAGGCAAACATATCACAGAATTTTCAAGACAAGATTTGTTCAGATGGGGCTTTTCTTTGCCTTCCTCTGAGGCTGAGAGTGTAACTTGCCCAAAGTTTCCTAGTGGGTTTCCATAGCCAAGTGGGCATTCAGACCCTGGTCACCAGTTGTAATCCAATGCCCAAACCATTACATCATGCTGGCTCTTGACCCTACACACACACACACATATTTTAATTACTTTACTGATTTTATAACAGAAAATAACAGGAAACAACAATAATAATTTACTTACTATAAACACTTAATAAATTATTATCATCATCTTGAATACGGTATTTTATTTCTATCATAAACATCATAGCTGAATATTCAAAGTGATCGGGGGCGGGGGGGGGGGGGTGACTAACAGCATACACTGCCTTCAACCCTAATAAATTTTACATTACATTATATGAGTAACAGCTTCCTCTCTAAACAACACCAAGAAATAAATGCTTTGATAAAAAATTTGTAATCAACTACAACAGACTAATATCAAGTGTGTAATGTTACATCACTACTGCAGATATTATAGAATTGATGACTGACCATTTGCTTTCTTGGCAAAAACAGATACCAATAAGATAGTAGAAACGTGCTATGCCTTCCTCATATCAGACCATATTGAAGCAACACTTAATACAGTGGAAATACAGAAATCAGACTTTTCTTAAATTACTTATTTCATTTACAGTATATAGAGAAGATTCCCTGTTCTGTAGGCTACACCATCACTCCCAGGGCAACAGGAAGTAATGTCACATTTCAACAGCAAGATCTGACTGCTGATTTTAAAGGTTTGTTGCCAAGTTTGTGGGGCTGGGGACATACACCACCATATTTTGGTGGCTTGGAAAAGAGGAGTTGCCTAAAAAATTCCCCAAAGTGTTTTAAAGATGGGAATTTAAAGATCTCTTACAAGGGGTTTCAGGGGCTGTCCTTTCTCCATTCTTAAATTAAGGAAACACAGTAATCACGGCAAAGAAACTTATCCCGTCAATGCTGTCCCTTTTGTAGTGATATTAATGTTTGTGAATCAACTCTGGTTTTCTTTAGTCTCCATCTAGAATAATTGTATTCCAACAAGAATAAAGAGTGTACTGATTGTTAATATTAGATTTTTTCTTCAGACAAGAAAATCTGACTAGGCGTAATTACTTTCGTTTCAAATGCAAAACACACACAGACACAAAACCCAACCTGTTCACTCTTCAGAATAAATTTCTAACACCTCTCAAAGGTATTTACCCAACTGTCTTTCCTAGAAATATACTAATAATGAAAGGCGAAATAACTAGTTGATTAATCAGTTTAATTAAACAGTGATTACCCTGAGTAGAAATTAAAATAAATCCGATTAACTAAAACTAGCTTCAGGACTTTCCTATTACAAAGCTTATCATTTCCTATTGCTAAATCCATCTCCCGAGACCTAGAATTGAAAGATTGACCTTTTTGTCTTCATGACCAGAATCTATAGGGCAGGACAACAAGCCAATGAAGCAGGCCAGAGGAAAAACAAGTCAGAAAGGGACGGGACCATAAATGAGCAAAAAGGGCTGCCTCGAAGTAGGGTTAGATCACAAGGGCTGCACCTGAACTGCACTGCGCTACAGTTTGACACCACTTTAACTGCCATGGATCAATGCTATGGAATTCTGGGAATTGTATTTGTTGTGGCACCAGAGCTCTCTGACAGAAAAGGCTATATGTCTCACAAAAGTACAGTTCCCATAGCATTGCGTGATGACAATTAAAGTGCTGTCAAATTGGATTGTTTCTGCTTTGTGGATACAGCCACGATCAAACTACAAGAACTCAGACTCTTCATTCTAGAGTTTATTATGAGTAAGAAGCACTGAAAGTTTCACAAATAGGGAAGCACTCTGTTTCCAGCAAAAGGGGGCCTTCAAAGCACATTAAAACTGGGATGCCTAAGCCTTGTGGGCTTCTGTGTAGAATTCATTCTAATTCTAGTTACTTTACCCAAAACCTGGAACAATAATGTTTTCAGCATGAACATTCAGTCTCTCCCCCAAAAACAGATTGCACTGCTCTTTGATCTCCCAGATCTTATACCTTTCATACAGTCTGTCTGACTTAGCTGTAGATAGAGCCATCTGCCCCCATCTTTCCTTTCAGTTCCTTCATTTGAAGAAAAGATGGAGACTTGAGAGAAGCACTTTATTCTCTTTAGCTATTTTTGCAAAAGAATAGAATATTTCATAACAATATTATATTATAAATATAGTATTTTTGCAGACTCTTTATATTCCATGCAATTGCTTTCCTCAAGAGTACAGGAACTAAACAAATTACTTTTTCACTAAATAAGAGTGAATGTGCTGATCCATTTGACAGAATACCACTCGGAGCCTTATGCAATGTTATGAAGCAGCATGCTCCAATACAAATTTTTTAATATAATACAGTACTTGCATTTTAATTTACTTACTTCTGTTCTTCCTTGGTTTCTGTGAAATAAACAAAGGAAATAAAATTCAACATTCTAAATGTTTCCCATTGCTATTAGAAAGCAAGCAATAAATTCCTAAAAATGAACACAAGTTGCTGTACAACTGACCATTTGTTATACAGATTGTCAAAATGCTGAAAAGATGCCATCCTTAATCAGCAGCCAATGAGAAGGGGCTGGTCATATCCACTGGACCAGCAGAACCAGAGGCAGTGCTGCTGAAGACCAAACATCTCCAAGCAACACGGTTGGGGGTGAGTCCACAACAGGTCAGAGATCCCTGAATGAGGGAAACCTGAACTGGTATCGCTGGACTATATATCTCAGTGCCTTACTGCCATCTCCCATCCTAACCTCCCGCCCCCCCCCCCGTGTCAGGGACTTGCACCTCTATGTCAGCAAAAACAACCTGACTGGAAGAACTTTCAAAGAGCAACAGGAGGACAAAGATGAGGACTAAACTCCAAGCCAAACGCCTGCCCTTTTAAGATATTCCTGTCTTCAGAACTGATAGATGTGTCCCTTTCACTGGAATAAAGTGAGAACTCTTATAGAGAGGATCTTGGGTGACAATATGATGTGCACTCTATTAGTTTTAATAATATAACAAATGATGTGTTAAAGAAACACCTATATTTCTCTATGTCCTAGCAGCATATGTAATGCAAATCAGAATACTTAAGCAAAGTGATCCCTTATGGTTTCATTTTTGGCTCATCTCCCCCTGCCGCGCGCACACACACACAATTTATTTGCATTTTTAAAAGTCTAGGGCAGTGTTTCCCAAACTCTGGCATTCCAGGTGTTTTGGGCTTCAGCTCCTAGTATCCCAGACCACTGGCCAAAATGGCTGAGGCTTCTGGGAGCTGAAGTCCAAAACACCTAGAGGACCAGAGTTGTCTGGGAATCAATTGGCCCCATACAGACTACCAAAAGAAGGCTGTTTCGGGTCACTTTGGAGGTATGCTGTTTAAATGATGCATGCATCCTAAGAGTCTGGAAGCTGCACCAAAGCTGTGCTCTAGTCCTTAGGACTGGATCGTGGCTTTGGTGCGACTTCTGGACTCTTAGGCCGCATGCATCATTTAAACAGCATACCTCTAAAGTGAGCTGAAGCAGCTTTATTTTGGCCTGTCTGTATGGGGCCATTTGTCTAAGGCTGTGAGAAGCCAGGTGTGTGTGTGAAAGTGGCTGTGTTTTGCTGTTCTTTGACCCATTTCAAGATGGTTTGGGGATGAAAAATTACTCCCAAATTTCCCCCAATTCTGCGTGCTTCGGGGGCTTCAAGGGCCAGATTTTGTAGCTCAGAGAACTACATGTAACCCACATGATGCACTTTTCCCACTCCTGTGGTAATAGTTTTATGTATAGTCATGCCTCACACAACCAAAACAATTAATCTCTGAACCAAAAAGTAAAATATAAACATTCTTACTTGGCAATTCTTAGCTTTCCTACTTCACCTCTTCCTGATGCTTTATTCCATTGCTGAGACAAGTATTTTGGGACCTGAAAGAAATAACAAAAAACAGTAAAAATATGAAACAAGTGCAGAAATATAATTTGTAACCCAAATCTCCCCCTAGTGCTGTTTTATGAAAGTCTTTAAAGCTACACAGAATATTATAGTTTGATTTGTTAAGCAGTGCAAAACAAACAATAAAGTATTACAAGATAATGACATTTATTCATTTTAAGCAATGGTGTATATCCAATCCAGTCCAAGTTTCTGCTTGTGCACCAAGGACCCCTTCCCCTTCTGCCTTGCACAGCTCCTTACACACATTCCATGTCTTCACCAGAGGACACCCCAATCCTCAAAGTAGAATTGAGGGACACATGGGGAGGAAGGGAAGATGTATCCATTCTGTCAATAGTGTTTGTTCTGTTCTAGAACAGACATCACCTTTATAAATTAAAAAAGCACTAATTACCAGTTGAAATAGTATTGTTTTCCTGTGAATTACAAGAAAGAAAAAGATGTGCTCCTTCTTTAATATTTTATTATAGCTCATATATGTTAAAATACCAGTGTATTTTTGCCAGTAAACTACAGTATTAACATTGCAGAAATTAATAAAGCCTGCCCACTTGTTACTAGAAGTTATAGCACATCAATTTGTTCTTTATCAGTCACCCTTGGCCCAAATATAATATGTTAGATGTACAAGTTTTGATGGGTTGAAGCACTTGCTTGCCTCCAGTACTACATTGATAAAATTCTGGGTACAAAAAAAAATGTGTGACTTCTGCTTCCAAACATATGCTATCATAAATATATTTTAAAACAACAAATAAATTTCAACAGGGACAAATGTAGAATACTACATTAGGCAGTAAAAATTAAGTACACAGATACAGGAGGGCTGACATCTGGCTTGATGGCATACACAAGCTGAAGATGAGTTATCAATGTGATGCAACAACTAAGAAAGTCAGTGCAATTCTAGTCTGCAGCAATAGGAGTATAGTGTTTAGACTAAAGGAAGCAATCACACTACCCTATTCTGCTTTGGTCAGACCTCACCTGGAATACTGTGTCCAGTTCTAGGCACCACAGTTCAAAAAGGATGTGAACAAGCTGGAGCGTGTCCAAAGGAGGGTGACTAAAATGGTGACAGGTTTAGAAACCATGTCCTATGAAAAAAGGCTTAGAGAGCTGAGTATGTTTAGCCTGAGAAGACTAGATTAAGGGGTGACATGATAGCCATGCTTAAATATTTGAAGGGATGCCATATTAAGGGTGGACCAAGGTTTTTTTTTCCGCTGCTCGAGAAAATAGGATACAGAGCAATGAATTCAAGATACAAGAACAGAGATTCCACCTCAACATTAGGAAGAACCTCCTGACAGTAAGAGCTGCTCAACATGTTGCTTTGGAAAGTGGTGGACTCTCCTTCTTTGGAGGTTTTTAAACAGAAGCTGGATGGCCATCTGTCAGGAGTGTTTTGATAGGTGTATTGTTTCATAGGAGGGGGTTGAATTGGGTGGCCCTTGTGAATCCAGCACTATGATTCTATCACATAAAAATGGCTTTCTTTATACATGAGAAATCTATTCCTTTCTAACATATATTCTAAAATATTTTCAAATATATTTCCTTCCACTATTTTTTGTTAGACAGTACTTTCCACAAGGATAATAGGGGGAAAAACCCCTTTTCCTTCTGGCACTTCCAAAAGTTTGAACCTGTTTATTAATTTTACTTACAATTACTGTTGTGACAAACTGATTATCTGGATTGCACCCAATATTAATATCAGCAAACAGGTATGAGTAATTTTCTGTAAGTGTTCCTCCTTGCCCAGAACAGGTCAGCTAACGTGTTACTTGAAACCAAGCGCACACCATCTATTTCAGCAAGCTTGAAAAAGCTTCATTGGCTCTTAGTTGTTTGTTTCCCAAATGTTAGCTTTAACTTCCAAAACTCTTACGACCGGGATCACTCAATCAACTGTTCGTTCCACATTAGATTTTACTTCATTCTAATCTCTCCTTTCCAGTAATGCTCAACAAATTGGAGACAAATACCAATGGGGTGTGTGTTAAAAAATTAATCTTCCAGGTTTTAAGTAGTTCATTAGGCCTTCCTGCCTCATCAGTCCCAAGGCAGAGCATTATTTATTTATTTATTTATTTATTTTCCGCCTTTCCTCAAGGCGGGATACAGCATGTTAAATACAATCACAATTAAAAACACATAAACCCAGTTAAAACACAATACTATAAAATACATTAATTTTACACAAAGTCTCTTCTTTGCAGGCTCAGATGGGATTAACTTGCTGGTTGTTGGCATTAGGGATCTGCTGTAGAAACTAGTAGCTGTGTATCTACTAAAACCAAAGCAAATGTATTTGGCATAAGATCTCAATCATGCATGTTTTATAAAAAAAATATAATCAGTCTTCCGTATCCACAGATTCTTGATTCATGGATTCAAGTATCCACAGACTGAAAATATTCAACCAAAAAAAAAGTATAAATTCCAAGTAGCAAACCTTGATTTTGCCATTTTATGCAAGGGACACTATTTTACTATGCCACTGTATTTAATAGGACTTGAGCATCCATGGATACTGTACTGTTTTGTCTGTTTGTGTTTTGATGGTTAGGTTTTTAAATTGTTTTCACTTGTTTTTTTACTTTAATTATATTTTAAACTGCATTTTTTCACAGAATCAGAGTTGGAAGAGATTGCAAGGGCCATCCAGTCCAACCTCCTGCCATGCAGGAACTCACAATCAAAGCATTCCCAACAGATAGCCATCCAGCCTCTGTTTAAAGACCTCCAAAGAAGGAGGCTCCACCATTCTCCAAGGGAGTGTGTTGGTGTCAGCTCTTGGTGTCAGGACATTCTTCCCAATGTTAAAGTGGAATCTCTTTTCCTGTAGTTTGAATAGTTTTAATGACACAAACTTTTATTTGTACCTATTTTAACTTTGTAACTACCTCGAGTACCAGGGCTGGGGAAAAGGAGGACATAAAGAAATAAGATTAACAACAACAATAATATACAGTGGCCCCTTGGTATCGCCAATACTCAAGCCCCATTGGCTTGAATGGCGGTGCATGCCATGGGCGCATGCCCCATTTTATCCGCCTCCATTTGCTGCTTGCACATAAGTGAGGGATGCAGATCCCAAGTCCATGTAAATGGAAGAGTGACTGTACTAACCAGGGCTGGTGTTGCTTAGGTTCCAAGATCAAAGGGGATCTGTTGCCTCTAGGGTATTTAAACCTGCTTGAGGTATTAAGGCATATTTCCATTCCTTGTCAAAACTATATATAACAACTAAAATCACTCTTTCCCATTCATACACACACTCACACACACACACACACACACACATATGAGAAACCCTTCCCTCTGTAAGGAGAGTGGCTTTCATATGAACATCAGTGATGAGTAGATGGGTCAGCCTAATGTGTGAAAAAGACTCCTCCACAGCTGAATGCTTGGCACATCATGTAAGAACAGACTATGGGCACAGAGTCTCTCCACAACAGAAAGAGTCCTGAATGTGCCAGGATCCCCCAAAGGAGGAAACCTCCTTGCTTATCAAGGACCCTTTCTCAATATCAGAGGGAATGAAAAGGTATGTAATATGGCATGGGAACTGCCATCCCCTTTCCTTGTATGTTGTGAGTTTCATCCCAGGGCTCCAAGGTGAACTCAGCCTTCCTTCCCTTTGTAGGTTGGTAAAATGAGTACCAGCTTGTTGAGGGCAATTGGGTTACAGACTGTAAACTGCTTGGAGAGTGCTAAGTTCTGTTAAGAGGTATAGAATGTACTTGCTATTGCTTGTTGTGTCTTTAGATTGTAAGCCTGAGGGCAGGGAATGGTTTTGTTTTTTCTTGTTCTGTTTCTTGTAAAGTGCCATGTACTGTGATGGTGCTCTATAAATAAATAAATGATGATGATAATAATAATAAATGTATAAAGTGATGAATGAGGATGGCTAAATAATACTGTAGGAGAAAAAAGATTACTTGTGAATACAAACTACAATGTGCTTGATGTTAGGGGCATGAATGATATTTTACAGATGTTAATATGATGGTTTTAATGTTTGCGCATTTTGTATATATGTTCAATAAAGTTTTTTTAAAAGAACCCTTTCCCAATATTGAGCGTGAAGTTGAGGAGGGTGTGTAACTGCCAGGTGGACTAAGAGAGGTTGGTTGTTCTTTCTTTGCCACATCACACCCACCCTCCTTTTCCTTGAAAGCCTGAGGTTCCCACAGCATCCTGTTTCTTGTGTGACAAAAACAAAGAAACCACATGGAGGACATCAACCTCTCCCTCCTCACACCATGTATTTGTTGCTCTCAGCATCTGGGATCCAGAGTCATGGTGCCTCTGATTTCCATTTCTCTTTTACAACTCACATCCAGAATTGACCTTGTGTTGTTGTTCTTGTGTGGCTCCAAGTCATTCTTCGCGCATGGTGACCACAAGGCGGTCAAACCTATTGAAGGGTTTTCTTGGCAAGTTTCTTCAGAGGGGATTTGCCATGGGACAGACTAAAACAAACGGCAACACTTGACCATAGAGAAACTTTACTTGCCCACAGGGCATCA
>NC_056524.1:141605411-141612405 GCF_019175285.1 Sceloporus undulatus | reverse complement strand
ATCAGTGGGGATTACTTGAGAACTACTGCCCTCTGAGGCTGAGAGCGTGTGGCTGTGCCCATGGCTCAGCGGGGATTCGAGCCCTGGCCTCCAGAGCCACAGCCCAGTGGCCCTCAATCCAGTGGCCTCTCCTCTCCTTCCACCAGAGAGAGCGCCTTGGGTTGCGATAGAAGGGGCAGAGACCAGGCGGCGGCCCTTTAAGCCCACTCTCTCAGCCACATGGCTCCCCTGTTACTCTGCCTCGACTGCCTCCAGGGCTTCGGGGGCGGTCCCTCCGCGCTGCCTCACCTTGACCAGCCACATGCCCGTGTTCTGCTTGGCGCCGGTCAGGTCCAGCTCGCCCTTCTCGCTCATGGCAGCGCTGCTGGGTTCCACAAAGACACTGGGGAAATGGCAGCCACCCGAGCCGGAGTTGGGAGCGGAACCGGAAGTGGGTAAGCTTCTCTCTCCGGCAATGCTTAGGCTCGCGGCTTTCCTTCTAGAGGGAGGGGCTTCCGAACGAGCCACGCCCCGGGGCGGGATAAGGAGAGGGAGATAAGCGGAGCCTTCCTTCTAGGGGGCGGAGCTTCCGAACGAGCCACGCCCCCGGGGGCGGGATAAGGAGAGGGCGACAAGCGGAGCCTTCCTTCTAGGGGGCGGAGCTTCCGAACGAGCCCCGCCCCCTTGGGAGGCTCCGCCCCCTAGAAGGACCGCCACGAGCCAAAAGCGTTGCCATGGCAACGTTGAGGCAGTTGCTGAGGGCAAGGCCCAGAAACACAGCCCTCACCTTTAAAAAGACGACAACAACAACATAATAATAATAATAATAATAATAATCACTGAATTCTATATTCTCCAGTTAACCCTTCAGTATTTACGCAGTTTATAACCCTTCAGGATTCAAAACAAAATCTGAGGGAGTAGGCTTCAGTCTCCAAAAGCCTACAAATAATAAACAAATAAGTCTACAAAAGCCTAGATTCGAACCCAAGTTTCTAGGGTCGTGGTCCAAAAAGTCACCAGGTCTTGCAGGCCATGGTTTCCTTGACTGTGTCTATCCATCTCCTCTTTTCCCTAGTAAAAAAGCCAGAGGTTCCATTACTGTAAGGGTCAAAGAAATGTACTGTCTAAACAGTAAGGCACTGTTTACACAATAACAATAGCAAGGCACAGCATTCACAGCAATAGTAGATAGCTTCAGTAAGGGAAAAGCCAGTGAAATGGAGTGTGAGGAATATGGGTCTGTGAAATTAGCTGTCTAAGCGACAAGAAGAGAACTGGAATGTGTTGGTTAGATAAGACATTGAAACCTCTGTAAGCGCGGATGTATTGCTCATGCGCAGATGACGTATGATATCTTGCCGTTTGTAACCCAATAAAAAGAACTCTGTGTCCACTGCTCGGCGTGCAGGCTTTGGAGGACAAATCCCCTCTGTGCCGCTTGCATGCAAATAAAAGCCATCTGTTGAACCAAATTTGGGCTGGAACTCTGTTTTATGACCTTAACATCACTATGCATGTCTGATGATAAGAATGAAAAAAAACCTGTGGCAGAATCTTATTTTACCTTGCTCACGGCCACTAGATTACTATTTGCAATTGCTAGGTATTGGAAAGTTAAAAAAGAAATTGAAATAGAAGAATGGCTAATGAAATTTATGGATCTAATGGAGATGGATATACTCTCATGTGAAATAGGAGGGGGGAAAAGAAGAAAGAAAAGTAGAATGAAAGAAAATTGATTAATATTTGAAAAGGGGGGTAGTGGAAATATACTTTATATAAAACATATGGAGGATTAGACTAAATTAGGACTAGACCAGAAAGGATAAGAGATATGAGCTTATACAAGTAAATTTACAATGCGAACTTAGATATTTGTGTCATAGTATCTGCAAATAGGACAAAAATGGTGTAAAAGATGGAAGGATAAACAAGAAATAAGAGTGGAAGAGTAACAGAAATGCTGATATGTGGGGACAGCTTGTGAGAAAACATAGAAACAAGTGAGACCAGTTTGAGGAAGTAGCGATTCTAATGTTTGTTTATGTACCAATATTTTTTTCTCTATGCTCTTGTTCTCTTTCTTTCTTCTTTCTCCCCCGCCTTTCCCCCCTTCTTTCCCCCTCTACTTCTTTCCTTCGTTTTTTATTATCTCCCAGTGAATACTGGGGATGTGATTGGTTGTTTGATTGAAGTTAATTGTTCAAATGTTTTTGTCTTCAACTGTAGCTAAATGTTTATTAGTGAAATTTCAATAAAATAAGAATTAAAAAAGAAAAGAAATGTGGTCTTCCTCTTTTCCCACTGCTTTCTACCTTCCCAGGCATTCTAGTCTTTGCTAGTGAGTCATGTCATCTCATGATATGTCCAAAGTATGATCGTCTCTTAGATTCCAGGGAGAAACTAGGCGCAATGGTCCCCAAACTGTGCTCTTTAAGTGATTTTGGATTTCTGCTCCCAGAAACCAAGACTTGGCCAACATGGCTGAGGCTTCTGGGAGCTGAAGTCCAAAATCTCTTACAGGGCACAGTTTGGGGACCACTGGACTAGGGCCTCAAAGAGATAGTCCAAAAGAGCCACTGCTGGGAAGTCGAACGCTTTCATGGTCAGCACCCATAGTTTTTTGTGGGTTTTTCGGACTATGGGGCCTCCCACCCTGAGGCCTTGCCATTCAAAACCAGGCCAACACAGAGATTAACATGTAAATCGCTTCTTCTCAATCAACAGTATATACTGGTCTCTCCATATTCACTAGGGTTAGGGGTACAAAACCCCCGAGAGGGCAGGGAACCGTCTAATTAAAAAGATTGTACATACAGCGCTGTGTAAATTTACAGTGCTATATAAAAAAGCTTAATAATAATAATACGGAAAAAACACAAATAACAAGAACACTATGTTTTTAGCTGAGAGGATATCTCTCTAGGAATCTCTAGGTCCTCCAGAGCAACACTGTGGTCAATCTCTGATAGACACTGACCATAGAACTGCACTAGAGGAGCTACAAAGGCCTAGCAGAGTATTTTCTCTAGGAATCTCTAGGTCTTTCATTGCAACTTTTAGTTAAAGTTGACCATAGAGTTGCACTGGAGGACCTAGATATTCCTAGAGAGAACATATTAATAAAATCCATGAATACTCAAATCCCCAAATATCAAAGCCACAAATATGGAGGGATGATTGCATATACTCCACTCTCTTCCATGCTAGCATTCTCTGAAGATGCCAGCCACAGCTGCTGGTGAAACATCAGGAATAAATTCTTCTTGAACATAGCCTCATAGCCTCTCTTAATTCATCCATACCTGGGGTTATCCTCAGTTATTACTGGTATATACAGGTGCAAACAGTCCTAAAGTTTACCCAGACTCTTGCAAAACCTAATATCCCCCCCAAATTAAAACAAACGACCCTTCCAGTCCCCCATCTTTCTATAGGTAATGGGGGAGAGGGGAATCACAGGAAAGGAAAAGCACAAAAGATAGTTCCCCTTAATAATAATGTTAAGCGACCTTCATGTGTTTGTATGCATGGGGGGGGGGATAATTAATAACAATAATATTTTCCTCAGTCTTTATGTGTATATTTATGTTTGCATTTTATGCCATGTTCCACTGCATGGTCAAAAGAAGTTCTCAACAGATAAAGCAATTATAATGAATTAAAGAAATTAAATCTACCCTTAAAATCCTTTTGAACCATTCAGAAAACAAATGGAAAGAAAACAGCAGCAACAACAGCACACAGAGGGAAAAAACATAAAACAGGTAGTATCATACAAATCACTAAAATTGGCCAGTGAAAGAGCGAGGACAAGGACAAGGGCAAAAACATATCACAAATCTACCACAAAAACAGGTAGTGAATAAGATTATTTGTAGTGCCTAAATTAAGCTCATGTAGGTAACTCCTTTGCTTGTCTGGAAGTACTCCTTAAATATAGTGCCATCACTGACAAGATGCTTTTCAAAGCTGCTTCTCCTCCCGCTCAAGTGGTTTGGGTGTGCATGGAAAATAACCACTGTTGTGTTTCATAAAGCTCAGGCAGGTTCACATTGGAAAATTTCAGCCTTGAAAGTAGACAAAGGGAATGCTGTCGATACACGAACAAAGTACAGATTTGTTAGTGTATTTGCTAACAGTAACATCACAGCCATATAGTTCAACAAAAATTAAGAGTTCTACAGAACAGTTTACTATCAGAAAAAAACCCTGCAAGTTATCTCAGTCACAGAAGATTACCGCACTGGGGCAAAAACGTTCCCCAATGTGTTCTCATGGGCGCGAGCCCAAAACATGATGGGAACCCGATGGGTCCCAGAACGCTAGTTTACTGTACGGCGGAATGCCACCATCGCCGCCGGGCGTTCCCATTGGGTTCCCAATGTTTTCCAGGAGGCGCCATTTCTGGGAACGCTTTCAAAAGCTAGACAAGGTAATTGTTACATGGATTTGTAATTGCTTGATCGGCCGAAACAAAGGGTGCTCAACAATGGCTCCTCTTCATCCTGGAGAGATATGACCAGTGGGGTCCCACATGGCTCTGTCCTGGGCCCAGTGCTATTCAATATAATAAATAAATAAATAAATAAATCTTTTATTTATCCTGCTTATTTGTGAGAAACAATCAAAGTGGCTTCCAACAATTAAACCAATACAGATGTGCAGAGATAATAATACAAATACAGTGGACCCTTGTTATCTGCTGGGGTTTGGTTCCAAGATCCCGTGGATAACAAAATCTGTGGATGCTCAAGTCCCATTAAATATAATGACATAGCAAAATGGTGTCCCTTATAAAAAATGGAAAATCAACATTTGATATTTGAAATTTATACTTTTTTTGAACACTTTCAAACCATGGATGATTGAATCTGTGTATAAGAAAGGCCAACTGTATATACAACCCCCCCTTAAAAAGGAATTAAACCATTCTAAAATGAAAATTCAACACATTTATATTAAAATCATACCACAACACAAAAGCAGTGGGCAAACTCATCATGGCTGGGATTGTACAAATACATACAGTAATATTCCAAGTATGGAGAATCTATATGTAGCTGGGGGCTATTCCGAAAATATTTTTATTAATGACTTGGATGACAGAATTAGGAGCATACTTATCAAATTTGAAGATGACACCAAATTAGGAGGAGTAGCTAATACCCCTGAGGACAAGATCAAAATTCAAAATATACTTAATAGATTAGAAAGCTGGGCCAAAGCTAACAAAATGAAATTCAACACAGAGAAATGTAAGGTACTGCATTTAGGGAGGAAAAATGGAATGCACAGATATAGGATGGAGGACACCTGGCTGAATGAAACTACATGTGAAAGGGATCTAGGAGTCCTAGTAGACCACAAGTTGAACATGAGTGAACAGTGCGATGCGACAGCTAAAAAAAAAAGCTATTTTAGGCTGCATCAATAGAAGTATAGTCTCTAGGTCAAGGAAAATTATAGTGCCACTATTCTGCTTTGGTCAGGCCTCACCTGGGATACTGTGTGCAGTTCTGGGCCCCACAATTCAAAAAGGATGTGGAGAAACTGGAGAGTGCCCAAAGGAGGCCGACTAAAATGGAAACTATGCCCTCTGAGGAATAACTAAGGGAGCTGGGGATGTTTAGCCTGGAGAAGAGAAGGTTAAGAGGTGACATGATAGCCCTGTTTAAATATTTGAAGGGATGTCATATTGAGGAGGGAGGAAAAGTGTTTTTTGTTGTTGTTGTTTTGTTGTTGTTGTTTTTTGCTGCTCCGGAGACTAGAACACGGAACAATGGATGCAAGCTCCAGGAAAATAGATTCTACCTCAACCTTAGGAGGAATTTCCTGACAGGAAGGGCTGTTTGACAGTGGAATACTTTCCCTTGGAGAGTGGTGGAGTTTTCCCCCTTTGGAGGTCTTTAAATAGGGGCTGATAAGACAACTGTCGGAGATGCTTTGATTGCGATTTCCTGCATGGCAGAATGGGGTGGCCTTTGTGGTCTCTTCTAACTCTGTTATTCTAATTCTATTATTCAGAGAGCATACCGCTGGCTTCCACAGCTCAGTCTTTTAAGCAGTGATATAATTGTTGTGAAAGAGCAAAATAGGGTGCTGTAACTGACATATTCTAGACAGCCAACTTTTTTCTTTCCTCCTCTTGCTGTTTGTTCAACCCTTCTATAAACATAACAGCAGCTATGACAAGAATATGCAGGAGCATCAGATTCTGAAGTCTTGGTTGGAGATTAAGAAGCTTGGGCCACAAGGAGCCACCGGAGGATTCCCCCTTTGCTTCTATTAATATTTTAATACATATCTATCTGCATCAAAATTCTCTGCCTTTCTGTCTCCAGGATCCCTGACTGACAATAAGAAAATAAGACCTGTATTGTTGCAAGATACTTTTAGAGACTAGTGACTAATTAAGCACTAGGGGGTGACAACACCTAAGTCCCTAGGGATTCCTGGTGCAGTGGCTGCTGCTCTTTAAAGCTTCCATGATGATGGTGAGGATGGGTACTGCCCTCCCCGTGGAAGTACTGTATGTGCTGCCTAGCAACCTGGTCCAGATAGCAAGAGGTGGGTGGGCAAACTTCCCCTCTACAGATGGAGACATTCAACAGCTCCTGTATTTTCCTTACGATAGTGCTAGCTGAACCAATAATGTAAACATCCAATCCACAGGTAAACGTGTAATTTACTTTACGTGTTGCTTTTGCAACTTAAGTTTCCAATGCTGTCTCATCCAAAGGAAACCAAATCTTGTAACTATGCCCCTGGACTGTTATACTGTTTGGAAGCTGGGAGGATCATACAATCATAGAATCATAGAGTTGGAAGAGACCGCAAGGGCCATCCAGTCCAACCCCCTGCCATGCAGGAAATCCAGATCAAAGCATCCCCAACAGATGGCCATCCAACCTCTGTTTAAATAAAAAGTGGAATGTGGAGGAAGCAGAAATATTTCCTCTGATGGCATAAAGTTAAACCATGACTGCAAATAAGTTGCTGGATGTTCCTT
>NC_056524.1:141555092-141602411 GCF_019175285.1 Sceloporus undulatus | reverse complement strand
AGTACTGTGTTCCAGGTACAGTGGTGAATGCTGTTTGATCATCAATGTAGAAATAATATTCAGCTACCAAACCAACAGATGGAATTGTGGGGGAGGCAATCACATCCTTTGCCTCAGGCTGCAAAATATCTTAGGCCAGCTCTGTTCTAGACCAGTGCTTCTTAAGATATCTAATGTGGGGAATTGGTAGTTCCACCCCCAATGTGCCAGGGACTGGCATCATGATTGTGCCCATTGGCTATAGTTTCTTCTTTCTTTTTCCCTTGGAAATTCTCCAGTTACCAGCACCTGATGGTTCATGGACTTGTTACTCCAACTGGACCCCTCCTCTTTTGCCCTTCTATGACCCTACTGTGGACACATTCCTAGAATTCCTCCATCACACTAAGCTAGTATTGGGAGTCACAAGGGTTCTGTTTTTCCTGGAAATTCTAGAGGGGGTGAGAAATGCCAACAATGAGCTGATGCCAAGGAGTCAATGACTCCAGTAGTCCTGTGCACAAATCCCTCTTGCCTCGGAAATGCACATCCATCACTCACATTGACACTCCAGTGCTACCACCTTGGAAAACTGACTTCAAAGTAATCCAAACCCACTTCAAAGGGAACATCCCCATTTGCCTTTTTCTCTACCTTGAAATTTGCCCCAGGGTTGAAATTTCCTATGAATGTTGGTGCCCTCCCTTTGTTTCCTTGGCTTAGTCCAGCAGCTGGCAACATGCAGTCAGTTTGCTTGACTCTGCTCCTTTGCAGCTTGCCTAGTCCCCATGCCATGGAAGCTGCAGAGTCCTCTATCCCTTCTAGGATCCTCAGCAATTGGACCCATTTGGGTGCAATATCTCCTTAGTAAGCCTTATTCTATTCCCATCTAACATCTTTGATACTCCTTAGTCCTTGTGAGAGTGAGTGGTTGCATGTTGTGTATGATTGTTGATTTCCCCTTTTAAAGATAGAACTCATTACTTTTTTAAAAGCCTGCCTCTGGACTTCCTACTGCTTCATCAAACTTGGAGGCAAACAGGATTTAAATTGGAGTTAAATCAGTGAAAACCAGGAAATGCCTGATGTTTATCACATGACATTTCCTGATTTTCTCTAATTTAACTTTGTTTAAATCCTGTTTGCCCCCTGGTGTGATAAAGCAGTTAGTGTCTCTGGACTTGGTATGCATAAGGATATGGTCCCAAGGCTAAGTAACCCAGCCACTATGCATTACTACCTTTGAGCTAATTCATAATTCCCCAGAACATACATTGGTATTTGAGAGTCCTTTTTGGACAGATGTACAACCCAAGGTTACAGACTGACACTAATCCATGGGCACCAATGTAGAAGCCCTACATCAGTCATGGAGAATATGTGGCCCCTCCAGGTGTTTCTGGAGCACAATACCCATCCTCTGATGATGTTAGGTTGAGTAGGACTGATGGGAGTTGTTATCCAAAATCTGCAGCAGCTGATGACTCATGGACTGACTCTAGTCCATGGACCCCCACTTTGAGTGGTACTGTTCTAGGCCACATTCTCAATTACATTTACATTTTACAATTTACATTTGTAAAGGCTGCTCACCCATTCACCAATGTAGCTAACTCTGAATATTCTCAGTCACATCAAGTTCTCATAAGGGCTTGATGGGTACCATCAAAAAAACTTAAACTCTCCTCTACAAAGTGGTTGAGATAGGAGTGAGACAGTCCTTGGCTGTAATCTTTTCTTTGCTATTCAGTAACTGGATGATTTTAGGTATGGTACAGTTCTCTCAGCTTCATACTCCTCCCTCTCTTCCTGTAACATATAAATAAAACAAAAAACAATAACCTGCCTTACAGGACTGTTGTAAAGATCAAATGGCAATGTGTGTACGAAGTGCTCTGAACATCTCCACTAAGTGCTATATAAAATATGACCTATTAAGATTAATAATGCTTTCTCTACCAAAGTCCATCTTTCTTTGCAGACACAAGGTCAGTACAGAATATGATGAATATATGTTCATTTCATATTGATACAATTTCATATTGACCAGCTGCTGCATAGTTATAATCCTAGCAGCAGAGTCTCCTTCTTTGGAGGTCTTTAAACAGAGGCTGGATGCCCCTTGGGGTCTCTTCCATGATTCTGTGATTCTAGTATAGGTTTCTAACATATCCAACTGCAGTCTGATATCAAACTAATATAAGCTATACACTGCTGGAAGCATTATGCCATTGTGCTCTTCATACTGAAGAGCATTCAGAATTGTCTTCTGAGCAGCAGAACAATCACATTTCATACACCAAATACATACTATCAGATAAGAATTCATTTCTTCACAAGATTACTTAAGTGTCCAAACTGAATATTTAGTTAGTTCGTGGTTAATAACTAAGAGGCTGTACAGACTGGCACTTTGTGCTGGCCTGTACGCGCAGTGAGGGCTTAGCATCCACACACTCAAAGCCTGGGTGTCATTTTGGTGTGCGCCCATCCACACGGTATGTGCCATGATGATGCACGCTGGGTGCAGTACCCAAATGCGCCTATGGTGACCCTTACAAAATGTAAAAAGCCCCTTTTCAGGGCTTCTTTTTGCTTCCTCTGGAGTTCATGGCATGTACTTGCCATGGCCTCCATCCGGGGCAAAAAGGGGCAGCATTTCTCTGCCTATATGTGTAGCCCCTAAATTTTCATTTTTGGCGCTCAGTGGAACTTTTCTTTCAAAAAAGACATGTAGAAATTAATTCTTATCCAATTTTGGCACATAACTAACTAACCCTATGACTAGAGAGAAAACTCTCTCAGCTGACAGTAAACATCAATAAACTATTGTGGACATGCCCTGGTTTAGCTCCCAAAGTTATGCTATATGTCAGGGAAAAATGGCCTAATGTTTACACACAGGTTGGAACGCACTAGGCTTTGAAAGCCTTGACAGTCTGTCAAGGCTGGCATTCATTGTGCTTGAAAAGTCTTTTCAACCACAGTTTGCATATCACTCCACAACACAGTTTCATCTCTTTTTTCCTTAAAAAGAAAAGAAATCGTGTAAGCTGTTTTATCAACATCAATGATCATATAGCAGAAAACTAAAATAGGTGTGGGATTGTGTCATTTTAAAGAAGGAATGTAATTTTTTTGTAGACCGAGTAGAATTAAAGGCCCTTTGTATTCTCCACTGCTGTAGAATACAAAGATCTACCTGTGTTAGTCTGTAGAAGGGTATCTAGAGAGATCTTGTAGCACCTTTGAGACTAAAGAAAGACGTTGGCAGCATGAGCTTTCCTAGACGTAAGCCTGCTTCCTCAGATGCTCAGATGTGCTGTTATAACACATTCTAATACCTTAAAAACTATCATCCTTTGCTACTATTTATGCCAAGAACCAAAGTGCAGAGTAACTATAAAATAGCTAAGACTACTTAAAACAGAGGGGGGGAGAAAGATAGTAAAGTCATGGTGACAATGTACAGTCCTAACAGAGTATAGCCTCAGAGAGAGCTTTATAACCTCTCCTGATATTCAGCATAATACCAGTCTGGGACCCAGAAGTCATTTCAGCCCTCCCCTTCCAGCTGCAGCCCCAGAGATCAAGTACTCTCTGACAAAGGCTTCCAGCTTGGAGGCAAAGGAGCGCATCCCTGGAAAGAACATGCCAGCATCCCCTCCATGTGCAGACTCCAAAGCCCTTTGTGTGTGAACACAGTCGTCTCTGGAGCCTGACAAATAAATGTATACTGCCAGTGGCTTGGAAAGAATTTTGAATTAGCTGCGAGATCAGTCAACCTTGAAGCAGATATTTTTGTGAGCATGCACAGCAAATAAAAACGTAAAAGCCTGGAGCTTAAAATATTGCTGAGACTCTGCTTGCACACTCGCCCAACTCGACTTGTTCCTATTGTCCTCCTCTTTCATGCTGGTTTTTAAAAGCTGCGTTAGCAGAAGTCTCTGTGATTTTTAATTGCTTGCTAGAGAAACAAACAGCATCTGACCCATGCGGTCCAATGCATTAATAGCTCTCCAGATGCCTTCTGCTAGCAAGAAATCCCCCCCTTTATGGTTGCTAGGGAAACAAAGTGCGTGTCTCATGCTGCCTGACACCAAGTTTTGGCAGCCTTGACTGTTTTGTTCCCTTTGAGAGCATCCCATTCAATGCTTCAACAATTTTGAGGCAGGTGAACTTTGCCTGTGTTTAAGAAAGTAAAAATTGGACAAATGATGCACAGGCAAAGACATGTTGACAGCAAGGTCTATGTATACCAATTGTTTCAAAAGTTACTGTGTTATAACCTAATACATTTTTATTCCACACTCTTGCATTGGCCATGGGGAAAAATGCATGGTTCTTTTATTGTTCTAGTGGGTGCTGTGTGGAGTACAGCTGTTGAAGTCTCAAAGAAAGCTGCTGGATGTTAGCTATGTGAAAGAAGCTCATCAGATGTGGGGAAAAGCTGGGAGTAAAAGACATACTCCCCACAAAATAGTGCGATCGCGCTGAAGATTTTCAGGACAAGGAGCTACGCAGAAACAGAATGGTTTCCAAATAGTAAGAGGGTCATGCAAGGCTGCATTTTATCACCCTATCTATTTAACTTGTATGCTGAACATATCATACATAAAACAGGAATATTTACAGAAGAAAGAGGTGTGAAAATTGAGGAAAGAACATCAATAATCTAAGGCTAATCAGGGCAGAGACTACGACAAAGAAATCAGGAGAAATCAAGGACTTGGTAGAGCAGCTATGAAGGAACTAGACAAGATCCTGAAGTGTAAAAATATATTACCTAATACTGAAGTCAGGATGCTCCATGCTATAATATTCCCCATTTCTCTGTGGTTGTGAAAGCTGGACAGTGAAGAAAGCTTTACTGAAAGAAGTAAATCAGCTCATTGTTCAATCAACTCAAATGTAGCAATGGAGAAGAGTCCTGTGGATATTGTGGACTCCTAAAATGACAAACAAATGGGTCCTAGAGCACCTAATACCAGAACTATCCCTAGACAAAAAGATAACTAAAAATACTGTAAGACTGTGATACTTTGGGCACTTCATGAGAAGACAGGACCCACTAGAAAAGACAACAATGCTTGGCAAGGTAGAAGGCAGTAGGAAAAGAGGAGGACTGCATTCTATGGTGGATAGATTCAATCAAGGAAGCCATGGTGCTGAGTATGAAAGACCCGAGGAAGGTTGTTTTGGATAGGGAGACTTGGAGGTCTCTTATTCATAGGGTTACCATAACTCGAAGTCAACATGTTGGCAGTTAACAACAATAACAACAAGAATATCTCAAGGACAGAGTAATGGCAGGCATGTGGCAGATTCCAGAAATCTCTGGTTAAAGGTTTTCAGAATTGAAATCTTGTTGAACTGCTGCTATGTGGATCTCAATAACAATCCTATATGTGAATTATGTTCATGACTTGAGATTTGCCACCACTATGTCAGCAAAGTGGATACTGTATAAATTAGCCCACAGGAGGGGAAAGCATACAAAATGTAAAAGGAAAAAATATATTGTGGGGACACATCTACAAAGTTGCTGCACTTACTACTAGTGATAAGGACTATCCTGGTGACAGCACCCTTTCACAGAAGCTACCAACCAGAACACAGTGATGAAGACACCTAGAAGACACCCTGCATCACAATATACACAAAATGGAAGAGGATATTACAACACCCTTACTCCAGTGGCACAGTCAGTAACAACCCCAAGTACTGAAAGTTCACAAGCAAGCTTTTCCACAGAGATTCAAATCCCATTATGACCCCTACAGTCAGTTTTATGAGCATTACACTCTAGTGGAGAGAATGTAGACCCTCACAGAACTGCCCTCACATGTGCACAAAGCATGCAGAAGGGTATAGAAAGGCTAAGGGCTGCCCAGAAGGGCAATGGGACAGGCCAGAACATATAAAGAAAGATCACTACACACACGCTGACAGAAGCAGCCTACAAAGGCTAACATCATAGCCAGGTGGGGGGGGCTGTGGGAAAGCAAATTTGAGCACCACCAGGATAATGTGTCGATGATGGACTCCCCTGATAGTATTCTGCCATTGCCACCAAAATATAACAGTATTTATACACTGGCCTCTCCCCCACTGTTGGGCCATCCCCTACTATGGTACTGCTGGCATCATAAAACCTCATCCTGTCCAAGTTAGGTGTTGAGCTGGCATAGGACAAAATTAAGATTTTAGAACAGAGCATATTTATTTAGTTTAAAAACAAGTATAAATAACATAAGCCCATTTATTAATGCATGACTTCTTAACATTCTAAAGCTACCAATAATATCAATTACTGTTGTTTTACTGCCACCTAAAATAGTGAAAAGACTGAACTTCCACTCCCCATTTATTGATAGCTGATTACTCTGGAAGACTCCATGCCAGTCAACTGACAATTTTGAGGCAGTTGGTATGTGCCTAAATTTGATGGTGACTAGAAACCAGAAGCTTACTTCTTCCCAGAAAGTCTTTACTCACATCCAGCAGTGGGCATTATAGAGCCAGCTTCTTTCCCACTTTCAGGATCTTAGGAGTCTTGAAAGCTGCTGCCAATAGAATCTTCTTTTCCATTCTTCTGCAAAGTCCACTCCAGCCTTGCCTTCATCACTGATTTAAGTTCTGGTTATACAGCAGACCACTTGTTGCCCCACTCCACCCTCAGTCCTGCTTCTTCTGTCTGGGCTCTTCTGCTGATCCACGGATCTTCACAGCTCAAGCTCCAGGTATCTGCCATTCTACAGATTGTGAGTACCAACATTCAAAGCTCCCTCTTTCCAGCTGCACCTTCTCCATCAGACAGATTCCATGAAATGTTGGCCATTCCCACAACCAGTGAAACACACTTTGAATCTTCTGTCACCATGTACATGTTTGAACTAAAACAAGCCGAAAACCCACTGTTTGGCAGTCAATAACTATTAAAACAGCCACTCTATACAACATATTCCTTATACACAAAACTAATTTTCAAAATGCAAATATATTTTTGGCAGTTGTCTTCTTCCTACCCTTGGGCCTAAGACTAAGTCATAAATACCAAGAGGGCGGAGGTTACAGGAGCATCTCTAGCTGTATGGAACAGCTTATACTTTACATGCTGATATCAGTTTTCTGGTCCACATCCAGTATACACATAAGGAAGAGAAGTCTCCCACCCTCAGATACAAGAGACGTCTGCATGGACCAACAGCCAGGTTCTTACATGGTCCAAGCAGCCCTTTTTGCTTATCCCCATTCACATCCGGCATCCTATACAAGTGGCTGTCCATATCCACCAAGTCCACATCTATGGATTCAACCATTCACAGTGTGAAAATATATTTTTTAAAAATCCAGTATCCAATGGATGCATCTTCAGTTTTGTGCCCTTAATTATTGTGTTTCTAATTAAAGAATGGACTCCCTTTGTACCAGTTACATTACTGTGTTCCAGTGAAAAATTAAGATTACTGTACTGACTACTGAGGCAAGTAATTAGTCCGCCTTAGCTTGTTTTTGATATTTAAATGTTAAATAGTCTTACATTTCCCCTTAAATCTGCAATGGATGGTTTAATTTGCTTTTTAAAAATAATTAAATCCATATTTAGTTCAAATTGGCTCAGAAAATACTTGTTACCTTGGAAACGGAATTAAAACTGTTAGGTGATAATAACAAATTGTCCATGCATGAAGGACATGCCTAAGGAATTCTGATACTTAAAGAAAGAAAATTCAAATGGTCCCATTCCTGGGTGGAGGGAATAACTGATGATTTGTCAATTGGCCTAAATACCATAAATTACTGGCTCCCAACCTTCTCTATGCCCCATACCTTTAGGAAATATTTGATTACTGTTCACCCCCTCTACAAAAGTTGTAATACATTTGAAGATGAATAAGTCTAATTTCTAATATTTGAACCACAAATTGTATCATATACAATGCTGCAGGTAAACGAACTGAGCTTTAAAAAAAGCTTTAAACACAATGCATGACATGCAAATTTAAACTGAGCAATTAGATTATTCAGAAACAATTGTGCACAATAAAATCAATCCCAACTGTGAATATAAAATTCAATGACTTCTAATTCGTTATTTTGTCAAAAAGTGGAACTTTCTTGCTGATTGAGATTCATGGGGTCTGCCTGTGGATTCAAGTGATGCCTAGATTTTTTTTCTTGATTGACAAAAGAGAACTAAATCCAGATTCACACAAATGTGTTGTTACAAATCAAATGAAGACATGGAGTGCTTTTCCACCAAATCTTGAGAACGTATCCAGTGCTGCATACTAAAATTCCTCCAAAGTCATGTTTTCAAGTTGCATTTCAAGAGTTCAATTTGTCCACAAAACAATAAATCTTCTTTTAACTCTTCATCATCTGACATTTCCTCCAAATTGTAGGAATATGGATTCATGATCCATTCTTCTGAAATCTTCCGTTCACAAGCAGTAAAATATCCATCAAATGTTTCTGACATATGAGCCACAATTTTTTGATGCACAGTAGGAATTATGGATCCAGCATCGTCAACCATCTTTTCTAGTGAAGGAAAATGTGAGAGACTGCCTCTCTCCATCCTTTGATGCCAAAGAAGTAACTTTTCTTTGAAGGCATTCAACTATTCACAAGTCTTCAATACATTTATTCCTGTTCCTTGAAGAGAAACATTCAGCTCATTCTTATGAGTGAAAATGTCAGCTAAGTAAACCAGCTTTTGAGTGAATCCCTGTGCCTCAACCAGATAACATTCATATTGCTCCAGAAAAACTTTGATTTCTTTCCGCAGTTCAAACAAGCAGATTAAAGCTTGTCCTCATGACAACCAATAGACCTCTGTGTGGAAAAGCAAAACTGAATGCTCACTTCTCAGATCCTCACAAAATAATTTGAAGACATGATGGTTCAAAGCGTGCCCCCGATCCAGTTAATGATCTTCACACAAGTATCAAGGACTTTCTTCAGATTTAAAGGCATTTTTTAAATTAAACTTTATTAAACAGTTTAAAAAATACAATATTACATTCATATAAAAATATCATCATATAACATACATCATCCATTCTACATCATACATCCTACAATCGATCAATCGATCACTTCCTCTCACCCATAAACATTGAATCCCCTCTACCCACCCTCCCACTTCTTCATATCTTCTTCTTATCTAAAGGCAATGTTTTTGATGTCAAAGCATGCTGACAAAGATAAAAATGGGTAACTTGCAAGTCTCAAATGTCCTTTTTCATCAATGCAGAAAAGCCAGATTTATTTCTAAACACTGCAGGTGCCCCATCAGTGCACCCGGAATCAATTGCTTTGATATTTAAGGGCCCATACAGATAGGTACGATTCCATGTATGGTTACCTTGTTATGTCAAGATAAACTGTCAGATGGGAATGCTATGGGGACACAACGTGACTTATTAGGCTACTCTCCTATTCCCCAATATGTCAGGTCTGTGTACCACTTCTCAAGGCACACTGGCAGCTGACTGATGACTTCTGACTCGCCACTCAAGGACATAACCTTTGTTACACCTCCTGAAATTTTATCTCTCTCTCTCTGGGGTACAGACACCCCAGGTTGGAGGCTCCTGCTCTAAAGGCACCCAATTTTGTCTGATCTTAGAAGTTTTGTAGGGTCATATCTTGGTAGTACTGGGATGGAAGATTGCTAATGAATATGAGGTTTGTTGTTAACTGTCCTTGAGTTGATCTTGACCTATGGCAACTTTGTGGATGAGACATCTCGAAAAAGACCTGTCCTCCACTGCCCTGCTTAGTTCCTGTAAATACAGACCTGTGGCCTCTTTCAATGAGCCTATCTATCTCGCATTCAGCCCTCCTCTCTTTCTACTTCTACTCCAAAAGCAAAATACCAGCTGTCGCTACTGGCAATGCTCTGACACACTTTTTACACACAAAATAAGACTCACAGACCTAGTGGTTCATGCTAGGTTCTGGAGGCTTTATCTTCAATTATGATGTGTATACTACAGCACCACGTATACACACTCCGACTTCTCTCCATCAGCTTCCAACCAACTACTATACAAAGTTACTCCAACCACAGCTCCAACTATAACTCCACACTAACCCAGTCTCTTGGCCCACTTATATAGTTGGATGACTCCGAGTCATTGCTCTGCATCACATAGCATGATGCAAGCTTGCTGCAAGTTTGCCTTATGCCATATGCCCATCACTCAGCTGTATGTGTCTAACGCATAGAATACATTCACTCCATGTCACCTGTCACTCAAAATATTTTTCTTTTGTTTATGACACAACAAGGCAACTTGTATCCAAAGAGCCCAGTAACTCAGCCAAAGGCAGCTATGACAAGACCCAATATAGAAGCTGCTTACTATTGATACAGCTGCAAGGAAAGACAAAAAGGAATTTGCAGTTTTGGTGGGAAGGCCTCTATGTAGGGCTGCTGCCAAAACACTAACACAATGCTCAGGAAAGTTCCAATGATGGTCTGCACAGGCATAGGATAACTCCATTTGTGTAAGGCATAGAGACCACAAAGAAGATACCATTTTATTATTTCTAAGCATATTGTTGTTCAGAATTCCTGTCCTTTCCCTTTTATCTCATTATCATTACTTTAATGATAGTTCTGGATGTATTTGTGCTTTATACATGCTAACCAAATCTCTTCACCTCATTTCATAAGATAAATGAATGAATTTTGAAATCAATTTGAAATCTACCACTCTTTTATTTACACATTACATACACCACAGACAAGTACTGTTTTACTAATAGTTTAATGGATATTCAGAAATATTTATGTGGTTTTAGAGAGGAAGGCCTCTCCAACATCCTCCAGCCTGGTAGCCTGCTATATTGCGAGTAGTGTGGGAGTGCCTTATACAAAGTTGTAAGGCACCGGGGGCACATCATTCAAACTGTTATGGTGATCATGTAATCCCTTTGCCTTCCATTCCTTGTTAACAAACAATGACAGCTGTCAGATAGATGCAGTTGTCAAGTGACCTTGCTCTGAGATTGATGAGACTATTTTCATTGTCTTAAGCAAACACACTGCCTTAGTATGAATAAGTTTGTCTTTTGCATCTTTAAGACAACTGTATAGACAGAAATTCAGCTTCATGGTACCCTCCTCCCTATTAGGCTGTAATATAAAATCCAGGCATTGGAACAGTGATTCTTAGAGGGAGAAGTTTGGGAAGAGAAAGCTATATTTGGAAATCCATTCTTCTCCACACACCATTTAAGAAGTACAAGCACTATAACTGGAAGCTGGAGGAAAACCTGCAGCACACCCTTGACTGCAAACCTTTCTTATTAACATTCAAATCATGAGATAAATATTTATCTCATTTATTCAAATCAATCAGATTAATGGCTCTATGTCTCTTGTTCATAATCGTATTCATGCTAAGACAAGTGATGTAAAATTAGGGTAATTTAGGTAAGTCTTGGGGGCACTATTCTGCCCCTGGAACCTTGGAAGAGTTGCAAAGATTGCCAAATATGCCCCTCCAATGGAAAAAACCAAAACCAGATACATCCCAAAGTCCACATCTGGTTTTGAAAACATTTTTTAAATGTCAAATGGTGCAAGGGAGACCTGCAGCTTAATAAAATGATGAATCAGTTTCTGGAGGCTTTCAGGAAAGGCAGTTCAGCCATTGCCCTTTAGCTAAAAATGGGGACATTGAGTGGAGCAGAGAAGAGTTGCCAAAACAGCACATGGCCTCAGGGCTGCATTCTGCCTAGCCATCGTTTAAGAACATGGTATGCTTTAAAGTTGAAACAATACACTCACTATCCTTTTAAACACATAAACAGGTAACAATTAAAACCTTCTGTTCTCTCACAATTAAAACTGGATGTCCAGTTATCTGCAATTTCCATTTAGTCCATCCCTCTAATTTCTCAAGCCCAGTCTTTGAATTCTAGAGTATGTACACATCAGCTTTTCACTTTTGAATGTGAATTACTCTGTAACCAAAATGGGAATCTGAGCTAGAGAAATTTATTTCCTCAAAATACATTTAGGTGAATTCCTATGAATGTTTTTAAACTTGATTGCTCTTTTTAATATGGCTACTAACTTTAGTAAAGCTCTGAGAGAATTCACCATATATCTTTTATCTGACTGCAGATTTCTATTACTTTACTAAAACTGAATAGACTACCTAATCTAAGGGATTCTAAGAAGGTTGTGAATTTCTGTCATAAATGACATGTACTTGACATAAATGTGTTGTATATACAGAGAATATTTTAATTACATAATAGTACTTGACGATCAACAGTATACCCTGCTATACTTTATTATCATCTCACATTTATATTACAGAAACATATTGCATTTGCCATGGGAAAATCTAGTGTTCAAGTCTCTAGATCGTTTTATGAGAGCTTTCTTTTGTGCTTCATCAAACCGATGAACTTGGAGATCCTGATCACGGTCGAATGGCCTTCTCTCTTTGGGTTTATTCTTTTCTTCAGTGGCTTTGCTTTTTAGTTTTTTCTGATGCATCTCCATAAGGGATTCAGATCTCTCAGACTCCTGGATAAGAAATATGATGGCAAATCAAATAAGAAATGGTACAAGAATAGTGTAAGCTGAAGGAAAGGAAATCTTAAAATGGAAAAATATTAACAGACTCCTGCAATAGGGCTACTCAATAGAGCCTACTTTCAAGCAAGCACATGTCACTAAAAGAGGGAACGAAATTAAGGCTTAAACTGTAACAGAAACAAGGTTGCTTAACACATAAAGTGCCAGGAAACTAATTGAAAGCTAGATTAACTTTCACTCCTCTCTGTGATTTAAAAGCCTTGCTATAAGCATTATATGAGCCACATGGACAGAAAAGATTAATGGCGTTCCTTCTCTACTGACAAGAGAATGGAGTCTGAATTAAGTTCAACCTTCACAATTTCTTGCATTGATTGATAGGAGCTGCAGCCTAATGAAGCATCACCGTTTTTCACAGATGCTTAGTACTGCTTCCCCCCCTTTTATTTCAGGTGATCTCATTCTCTTGTTTTCTTTTCTTCAGTTTTTCTGTGGCTGCATACAGCCAAGGGATAATGAACTTGTGCAAGATCACAGAGTTCACTGTCTGAATACAACAAAATATTTTTGGTCCAGTCTGCGTTAATATTTTTCATTAATCTCAAACTATTTTAATCCTTTAGTGTTTCTGAAAACTGAAGCTGTCTAACAAGATAATCATGTGCAAAATTTCCTCCCCATTGGCAGATGTTTCTTGAAAGTGAAAAAAAATGAACCTATTGAACACAGAGGACACTAAATATTATATGTTGTTGCCGTGCACCTTCAAGTTGTTTCTGTCTTATGCCAACTCTAAAAAGAACCTGTCACAGGGTTTTCTGAGGCCGAAAAGAGTGTGACTTGCCCATGGTCACCCAGTGGGTTTCTATGGCCAAATGGGGAGTCAAACCTTGGTCCAATGCTCAAACCACTACACCACATAGTTTCCTATATTACACAGTTGGCATCATAGTCTGACTTCCTGTTGGCAATATGTACATGCCTAAGTTGTACTCTCCATGCAAGCCAAATTATCTGCCAGAGACATATTCTGCTGACAGCGGGAAGAAGTGGAGGTGTTTATACAGCAACACAGCACATTGTAGTTGTGCATTATGCACCGTGGCTGCACACTGTCCATTGTGAAATGGGATTCAGTCATTGGAATGCATTGAGCAATGTTGGTTCCTGCATAAGCATTGTTTAGTGCTGGCGCAACTTATATCTACATGCAAATATTGATGCTAAACTGGATGGATATTGAGTTGCAGCCACAGTGTGAAAATGCTGACTGTATGACTCCATTTTGGATCACAGTAATGAGATTGTTTCTACAGTAGAAATTATAAATATAGGTTGAGTTTTCCTTATCCAAAATGCTTGGGACCAGAGGTGTTTCACATTTTGTATATTTTTGGATTTTGGAATATCTGCCAGCCAACTGTTTCTACATTGCAAATGAATGACCAGGAAGGCCTTGAAGGTGGGCAGCTGGAGGGCTCTCCAGAGATCTCCAGTACAGTAATCAAGTCTCTTATATAAAATTAAATGGTGTAATTTGTAGGTTGCAAAAAGACATGAGATGCATTGCTGCAGAGAGACCCAGCAGAAGAGAGGCATGAGATTTCAAAACACCTTTTTAAAAAATGCATGAAAAATAGAGTCCAACAGAGTCCAAAAATAGAACTGTCCAATGACTAGGGTGGCAGTGGTAGCAAATGAAGTGGTGAGAAACAGGCTGGGAGGAGGCAAGCAGCACCAAAATCTGGCAGGTGATAGGACCCAGGAAACAGCAGTGGTGGCCTGCATACTGATGCACAGCCCAAAATCCAAGATGCTCTCTCCAACCGCATCTCACTACAATCTGCAAATAGTGTACCATTTTATTTTATATAAGGGACTTGATTTTGGAATATTTGCCAGCTGCCCGTTTCTGCTGGGCAAACAAATGACTAGGAGCACTGCCACCACCTTGAAAGTGGAGGTGGATGGCTGAAGGGCTCCCTGGAGATCTTCCGTACAGTAATCAGGCACTCCTGGTAATTTGTTCACATTTATCTCCAGCCTAGGGTCCCTCTCTAGCCTTGCAAATTTACATATTGCACTACTTGTGTTGTAATTCCAAAAGTTTTGGATTTTGGAGCATTTCAGATAAGGAAGACTTAACCTGTTTAAAGGAGGCAAACAAATCTATAAAAACATTGAAAAAACACTCTGTTATGGCACTTTTACCAGCTCTTGTGACACAGTGATGATCCCGTTGAAAACCACAGATTACCAAAAACAAGATATTTGAGAACTAAAAATATTCTCACAGATACCAGCATTACTAAAGAAAGAGAAAGGGTATTAAAGTAAACATGAGATAATACATACATTGTATGAGGATAATTGCTCAACCAGTTTTTTGTCTCTTTCTGACACGAAAATTTCTGCATCATCCTTACTGACAGACTTTTTGACATCTTTCAGTTCCTGATAAATATGAGAAAACCAATTGGTTAGTATGCATTGGAGGCAATAGATATTTAACTAAAAAGAGTTTCAGTCATGACTGTCATTAGAATAAATCTGTTTTATAGAAATAATCTAACTGGCCTCATTACACAGGTACATTTACTGTATAAATGTAGAATAACTGGATTACATTGCAAAAGGACTTCCATTTAATATATCAGAGCACAATAGCCACCTCCTCTGTATTCAGGGAAGGAGTGTGTGTCAAAGTTCCATTTCTGCCTTTGTACTTAAGGAAACAAGAAGTGCTGGTCATTAAATGCCAGAAACCTTTTAAAAATAAATAAATAAATTGTTCACTTACTTTTTGTTGGTGCACATCTACTATAGTCTTTTCCCCCCATTGCTATATTGGAGAGCCCCCTAGAGTCCAAATGTTCACAATGCAATTTTTCCCTAGCCCATATACCTTTTTCCCTTTCTTCTGTCCTTAAACCACTACCTATGCCAGTCAAAGGCTGTATTTCTGGGTTGTTAGTGAGCTTGCTTAATTGAGACAGATGGAGCCTGTCCAGCCCCTGTCCTTTTCTCCCCTTCACTGTCTTTAGCTACAAGTTAAATAAGATTCTCTAGCTGTGTGGAAATCTTAGGCCCTATATAGACTGACAGAAAGTGTCTTCACTCTGGATGCCCTTACCACATCCCCAGGGTGCCATTTTGGTGCACGTCAGTCCACATGGTGCACGCCCTCATGACGGACCTCTGGTGCTGCATCCAAATGATGCAGTGCCCAAGTGGCATCATAAAGCCGCACTGCCACTGCTATGGCACCCCTTGGGGGAGCACAAAAAGAAGCTGCTTTTTGCGTTTCCTTTTTACGTTTTCCAGAGGCTGGATCTGGGTCACAGCATGAAGTTGCCACAGCCCCAATCCAGCGAATACCATCCCAAAGCTAAAATTTGACTCATATTCTCTCAGATCTTAACAGCAGGTATACTGTTCGGTTATACACAAACACATATGAATGATTGAAACCTTACGTTAGCTTTCTTCTCTCTATCAGCTGGAGTATCAGTCCAAACTGATCTATCTCCCAATTTTTCATCAGTTCTTCTTTTGAATGTACGTGGACCAAGTCCAAAGCTTTTGAGTTCTGGTGGGAGATCTGTCATCCAAGATTCTCTTTCAACCTGTTTGGGCCCATCCTGTAAGCAGAAAGCAGAACTACATGTATTTTTATTTTCTTCAAAAATCTGGAAGTACACATGAGCTTAGCAAAAATGAAATCATAAAATCATCAAGACTTGAAAAATTAACATAAATCATTAAAAAAACTTACATCATCTTGACCAAGAAGTTTTTCTTTCATTCTCTGAGCTCTATACTCAATTTCTGCCACTGTACTTGATTTTACTGGTTCTTTGGCAGGCATTGGGCCAATCACAGCTTCTTCCTCTTCATTATCTGTAATCTTGATTGCAACATGAAATAAAAATAATTTCCATCATCATAATCAGCAAAATGACTGTATTTACTAAGTATAAAGTGCCTCAGATTCTTCAAGTCTTCACATGAGTCATAATCTTTACAACAACCTTGTAATTCAAGACCCACACACAGGACCAAAAAACAAAAACTTACTGATAACATTTGAAAACTGAGTCTCCCAGGACTCAACTGGATATCGCTAGATATACATGAGCCCTGGTGACACAGTGGTAAAGGACAGGTTGCTTACCTGTAACGGTATTTCTTCGAGTGGTCATCTGCGAATACATACAAATGGGTTTCACTGCGCCTGCGCAGTGCTGCTCGGAACCTACTGGAATCACTGGGCAGAGTTAACTCTGCAACATATTGAAACTTTTTGGCGGTAACTCCGCCCACCCGTTATAAGGCCCCTGCCTTCCCGCTCTTTTCCCCATTTCCGCAATTTTTCCGCCAAGCAGGCGATGGAAAGAGCCAATGTGAGCATGACACTGAGGGGACGGACGGGTGGGATTTGTATGTATTCGCAGATGACCACTCGAAGAAATACTGTTACAGGTAAGCAACCTGTCCTTCTTCTTCGTGGTCTCTGCGAATCATACAAATGGGTTTAGACTGACAAGCTAAGGTATACGGCGGAGGGAGTGTCCTGAAACCAAAGCTATGGTGAACCAAAGGTATATTTATTACAAATAAACACCTTGAACCATAAAAGAGTCAGTCTTTTTGTTCATGCACAGATCAAGTAGCAATAACGTTGCTAAACCTGAGGAGGGAACAGAGGTCATGCAAGACCGATCCCATAGAACTTGTGCAAACCAACATTCAACAAAATGTAAACAGTGCCAACTGTACAAGTGTAGTAAACACAAAACATCAGTAGTGCAATCAATGCAACCCTGAAACCAACACAGCCCTCCCGAAAGCTGCGTCTCGGATGGCCCTGGTGTCCAACCTATAATGCTTAATAAAAGTCAGAGGTTGGGACCAGACAGTTAGAGAAAAAGATCTTTGGGATGGTTGATGTCTCTTGTTACCGGTGGTTCTGGACTGGTACCAACTGGAACAGATGCAGTCTTCTCAGCTACTCAATAACAAAGTAACTTCAACACAGATTTTCACTCAAATGAGGGTTTATTGATTTTGTTGCTATTTACACTTTACAGCAAGCTACTATACATCTATACTCTTTCAGAGTCCATGCTAGAAGCTTGAATGTGACATCAGTCTTTGTTCTCTCAAAAGATCAACCTTCCCACCAAGTGGACACACCTCTTTCCCATGAAGTCACCATGCTACACAGGAGCATAACAATAATACATTTGTTGATATTATGTCTCAGCACATGTCCTTGAAGACTTGCTCTTCCAGGCCTAGACTTTCTGGCCTTCAACAGGAACCATTTTAAACCTTAGTTAACCATTGACACATCTGAACATTTTCAATACAATTTAGAAATATATTTTAACACCACCATCCAAAAGTGCCATCAAAAACTCCAGCACCACTGGAGTGGACACCTGTGCAGGAGACAAGCCCTTTTGGTCAAGGAAGAGGCAAAATCTCCTCCATTTCAGGGCATAAGAGCGCTGGGTGGAAGGTTTCCTCGCAGCCAGGATCACCGTCCTTACTGCCTCCGGCAAGGCAGTCAGGGCCGAATCCTCCAGGCTACCAGCGGCAGGCTCTCGATGTTGGGGTGGAGAATCCGTCCGTCCTGGATCGACAGCAGGTCCGGACGAGGGTCGAGACGGAGGAAGCATCTCCTGGAGAGGTGGAGAAGGGATGCGAACCACGGCTATCTCGGCCACCACGGGGTGATCAGGATCGCATGCGAGCGGTCCGTTGTCATCTTGGACACCACTCTGATGATGAGAGGGAACGGAGGGAAGGCGTAGAGGAGCTCCCCTGTCCAGAGGAAGGCGAATGCTTCTCCGAGGGATCCGTCCAATCGCTTCCTGGAGCAGAACTGGGGACAGTGGCTGTTCCAACTGGTCGCGAAGAGGTCGATCCGGGGGGTTCCCCACCGATCGAAGAGGTCGCTGACCGTCTCGGGATGGAGCCTCCACTCGTGGCACACCGATGGAGATCTGCTGAGGCGGTCTGCCAATTCGTTGTCCTCCCTGGGAAGGTGGATTGCCTGGAGGAGGACGTGCCTTTGGATGCACCAGTCCCAGATGCGGAGCGTGAGGTCGAGCAGGGTCCTGGATCTGGTACCACCTTGTTTGTTGATGTAATACATCACGGTGGTGTTGTCCGTCCTCAGGAGGACCACTCTCCCTGTGACAGCAAACTCGAACGCCCTCAAAGCCTTCTCCACTGCGAGCATCTCCAAAGCGTTGATGTGGAGGAGCTTGTCCTGTGCGGACCACCTGTCCTTGACGACGAGATCGAGCAGGTGGGCGCCCCATCCTTCCAGAGATGCATCTGTTGTCAGAGTCAATTGTGCCTGGGGCTGATGAAAGGGCATCCCGGTGCAGACGTTGGAGCTGTCTAGCCACCATCTCAGGGAGGCGGCTACCGGTCTCGGTACTGTGAGCCACTTTGAAGGAGGGTCCTCCAACGGAGAGAAGACGGAGAGGAACCAGGATTGGAGAGGTCGAAGACGAAGTCTTGCCCAGGGGGTGATGAATGTCGTCGATGCCATGTGGCCCAGGGCGACTTGGACGTCTCTGGCTCTCACCCTTCTGTGGGAGATGCACGGCCTGAGGGACGTTGTTAGGGCCTGAAACCGGTCCGGAGGAAGGAAGGCTAGGCAGTTTTTGGAGTCGAGGATGGCCCCGATGAACTTGACCTGTCTGGTCGGCGTGAAGTGGGATTTTTCCCTGTTGACGACCAGTCCGAGGGAGTCCAAGAGGTGCAAGGCGAATGAGACTGCCTCCTGCAGCTCGTCTTGGGATTCGGCTGCAAATAGCCAGTCGTCCAGGTAGGGAAAGACCATGAAGCCCCTCTGATGAAGGTATGCCACCACCGGTGCCATGCACTTTGTGAAGACTCGTGGAGCCGTGGCCAAGCCGAAAGGAAGCACGTTGTAGTGGTACGCGGTGGAGCCGACAGCGAAGGCGAGGAATCTCCGGTGGGACTCTTGGATCCCGATGTGGAAGTAGGCGTCCTTCAGGTCGACGGTCGCGAACCACAGGCCCTGGTGGAGCAGAGGCAGAATGGAAGCCAAGGTTACCATTCGAAAGCGACGGTAGTCAAGGAACAAGTTCAATTGTCTCAAGTCCAGGATGGGCCTGATGCCCCCCATCCGCTTTCGGTACCGTGAAGTACCTGGAGAAAAAGGCCCGAGGACATTGGTCGGGCGGCAAAGGGGAGATTGCCCCTTTACCAAGCAAGGTGCGCACTTCGTCGAGAAGGGTGTCCGAGGGGGGAGTGGACATGAAAGCTCCAGTTGGAGGGAGCTCTTGGAACTCGAGGGCATAACCCCTGCGGACGATGTTAAGAACCCATGAGTCCGATGTTATGGCGGCCCAGGTGTTAACATAGGGCCTCAAAATGTCCAGGAAGAAGAGGGGTGAAGGAGAGACGAAGCGCGCTGCGTCCCTTCAGGCTCTCTTCTTCCCCTGGTCGGTGTCCTGCCGGCGGGACTTGCGGTACTGAGGCGGGAAGTTGCGACGGCCAGAGGAGGAGGAAGACTGCGAGGGGAAGCGGTGCCTCTGGGAGCCCTGTTGCTGGGACTGCTGATCCCGAGGGAAGGTCCCCTGTGACTGACCTTGCGGTTGCCACGGGCGCTGACGCTTTCGGAACGGAGAGGCCGGTGCCGAAGACATGCCATGCTTCTTCGCCGCCGCCTTCATCCTGAACTTGCGGTTCAGGCGGTCGTCGGTCTCGGCGTGGAAGAGCCCGGTCCCGTCGAGCGGCATGTCCTCGATGGCCGCCCTGACTGTGGGGTTGAGGTCGGAGGCCCTCAACCAGGCATGGCGTCGAAGTGCCATGGATGCTGACATGGCCCTTCCCGAACAGTCCGCCATATTTCTGGAAGTGGTGATGAGCCAACTCCCAATGGAATGGGCCTCGTCCCTGATCTCCACCAGCTGTCTCTGGATGTCATCTGGGACGTCCAGGACGAGGGGGGAGATCCGTTCCATGAGGGTCTGAATGTAGGCCCCCATGCAGGCGGTGTAGTTGGCAGCCTTGACACCAAGAGCCGATGCTGAGTAGGCCTTCTTGGCCAGTCCGTCCACCTTCTTCGCCTCCCGGTCGACGGGGGAGGTGGCCTGCTTCGGGACGAAGCTGTGTTGGGCTCCCTCGACGATGGCAGAGTTCGGCCTGGGGTGGTCGGCCAACCAAGGACGACTCGCCGGGGCGACTCTGTAGAGCGACTCTACCTTGCGGGAGGGCGCCGACAGGGTGGCCGGAGAGTCCCAGGACCTCTTCACGATGGTCTGGAGCGACGGAAGGAGAGGCAGGCAAGGCGGAGTAGGCACTCGTCCGTGCACTCGACGCTCAACCGGGTCCTCGGCGTCGTCTTCCGCGGAAGCGAGCTCGATGTCGAGGGCCCTTGCCATCTTGACGACATGCTCGGTGAAAGACCTGACGTCGTCCGACGGGGAAGACGGCTCTGGGTTGTGCATCCTCTGGGGAGATGCTGGGTCCGAGAGGACATCCTCATCCGAGGGTGCCTCAGAGGGAAGCAGTGGCTCGTCTTCGGAGTCCAGGTCGGAGGAGAGAGGGTCCGTCACTCTGACCTGGGATCTCGGTCGGGTTGGAGCGAAGTCGGCGGAAGACTGGGAGCGCCTGCGGGCTGACGACGGCGACCTCTGGCAGACCGACACGGTCGGGACCGATCTGGACGGGGTGGCCCGGTCTCCGGAATGGGGGTTCAGCCTGGTGAACTCCCTCAAAGCCCTGTCCTCCGAAACCGACACATAGTACCGACGCGACTGCGTGTCGAAGAAGAGGTCAGGGACGTCCTGGCCGCGGGGCTGGTCCTCCTCGTAGTCGGTAGCCAGGTTGGAGGGCGACCGGTGCTCTGGGGAGCGAGGGAGGGCGGTGTCATCCGTGCCGTGGACAAAGTCCATGGTGGGCAGAGGCAGCGGGGTGTCCAGTACCGGGGTCCCCCGGTCTACCGGCGTCGGCTCCGGGTCGCGGGGAGCTACCGAAGCGGAAGCGCAAGCCTGTTTGGAAGGGGAGCGCTTCTTCTCCTTCGCCTTCGGAGGATTGGTGGCGGGTCGATCCTTGGAGGGTTTAGATTTCTTAGGGGCAGGATCACGACCGGGTTTGTCGTGGTGCCTCTTCTTCCCAGGCCTGGGAAGCTCCTCCGTTGGGAAGAACGGATTGTCCGGGAGGTCGAGGAGGACAGCAGCCGCTGCCGACGAGGAGGGTCTCGGAGACTTCTCCCCTTCCAAAAGTACAGCCAGCTCCTTGGACTTCGGAGCGTGGCGAGACGCCTTGGACGCCTTGGTGGATGAAGGCGAGGCGAGGTGGACCTCCGGCTCGGTGGCCTTCTTCGGACGCAAGCCCTCCGATTTTCCCGCCAGTTTGGAGGTCGGCTCGGTACCCTCAGTCCCCGACGACTTGTGGGGGCGCTTGGAGGGTTTGTCGGTGGCACTGGGCGGTTTGGAGCCACGGGCCACATCGGAGGTGGTGGAAGGGGTCCTGGCCGGGACACACACCACGCTGGGAACGGCGGCTCTCCCAGATCCAACGCTGGACACACTGGCCCGAGAGGATGAGGCGGCGGGCGCCCAAGGCAGGACAGAAGATGACCGCGAGCCTCCCTCTTGCACCTTCCCCAGGGCAATCGCCGAAGTGAGCCGGGACTCACGGTTTTTCCGGGCCTGGGAGGAGAGGGATCTGCAGAGCAGGCAGGCCTTGGTGTCGTGGTCCTTGCCCAGGCACAGCAGGCAGGAGGAGTGCGGGTCCTGGACGGGCACCTTGCCCCCGCAAATGTCGCACTTCTTGAAAGGCGCAGGCATTTCCGAAGTCGTCAAAACCAATGGGAGAATCTGTAAACGAGGTCAACAGTCCGAAAGTCCGAAGTTACCAAGGGGCGGGAAGACAAAGAAAGTGGGCAGATGGACAGTCAGAGGTCAAAGTGAAAGTGATTCCAAGCAGCAAAGCAAGCGAAAGTTTTTTCCCTGAAGCAGCTAGCGAGGCGGAAAAGGAACGGGGGAAAGAGCGGGAAGGCAGGGGCCGTATAACGGGTGGGCGGAGTTACAGCCAAAAAGTTTTCATAATGTTGGCAGAGTTAACTCTGCCCAGGATTCCAGTAGGTTCAGAGCAGCGACTGCGCAGGGGAGCAGTGAAACCCATTTGTAGGATTACAGAGACCACAAGAAGAAATGCTGGTACTGCAGGCCACAAGGTTGTGAGTTCAATCCCGGGCCTCCAAGGTTTGACTCAGCATTCCAGCCTTTGATAGGTCCGGTAAAATATGTACCCAGCTTGGGGGTAATTGGCTTACACATTGCAAACCACTTAGAGAGTGCGGAGTTTCACTATAAGGAAGTTATAGAAATTTACATGGCGATTCAGTAAGTAAAATTTTATTCGGTCATTGAACCATACAATTACAAATGCGAGGGCTATCACATGATTACATACTACAAATGTGAGTGGGACTAAGGCTTGAGTCAATTACTTGCTTAAGTTACTCGGTGTTTCTGACTTATGGAGACCATAAGGTGAACCTAATCTGGGTGTTCGGGGGCGGAGAGTGTGTGCTCACCCAAGGTCACCCAGTGAGTTTTCCCATGGCTGAGGAGCGACTGAAACGCATATCTCCAGATTGTAGTCCAATGCTCAACACCAATACCACCTCAACCCTGGATCTCTAAGTTTATTTAGTAGAGATGAAATTTGTTATTGCGATTTACTGCCGACTCCCAGCCTAATTCCTTCGCTAGTTATAACCATCCCACACTAACGCCTCATTCCAACTTCCTCCAATTGATGTTTCTGCTCAGTGGTTCCTAAACAGTGCTTGCCTTCCTCAAGCAGGCACTTAATTTGACCTTTTACTTAAATCTACCACACACGTTTGTGCTTGCATGCACACGATGAGCATTTTCTGAATCCCCGACCACCGCAGGGACCAGTCACCCAAACTTTCTGCTAGCCTTTGAAAACTGAATCTCCCGAAGGGTGTGCAAGCACTGGCTATCATGAGATGTACAGAAAGGAGAGAAGAGATATGGAAAAGGTCCTGATTCAAGAGCAAGACTGGCAGTGGAAGTGTGCTAGTCCAGTGGTGTTTGTCATCAGGGAGTAGATGGCAGCGTTCGAGCGGGCTGGGGGCATGTGGCAAAGCCCAGCGTTGTTTGAACTACGTCACGATTACTAGAGTCTATGGACGTCTAACGAGTGCGAGGCGTAGATGATGGGACTGCTTTAACAGTCTCTTGGTGTCGGGGTGTTTTTGTAGGGTGGGGGGTGTGGACGGGGGGTACGGGGGCTGTGTGTGCCCGCGTTGGGTTCTGTTGCGGGTTGTGAGGTATATAGGTGGGATGGATGGATTAGGGGGGGGGACAGCGGCAGGGGGCGGGTGGGGGGTTCAGGCGGGTTTGGTGAGTCCGTCGTGTTGGGAGGAGGGTGGGGAGGGGGTGGCTGCTTTGACTGTCGGTGCCTGCGGGTTTGTGGACAATCTGCTTTTGGGGTGCAGCGGGAGTTGTTGGAGGATCCGCCCAGAAGCTGTTTTGATGTTCCCCACTCAGGGAAGTAAATGACGAGCTGGTGTACTTACCATTTCTGGCGTCTTCGCCAGCCAGGCCGTCCCCGAGGTGTCTCGCTTTGTCCGAAAAAGGGTCGTTAAGGGCGACCTTCAAGGAGGCAACCAGGCAACAACCCATCTTTCCTAAGTAGGTGCCTTTGGGACACTCCGCGATGATCGAGGTTCCTGGATGAGAGAGGGTATCCCCGTTAGGGCAGTTGCGCGTGGGAGCTTCAACGTGGTGTGTGTGCATACGCGGCCCTGTGTGCACCAGCGCACAGGGCGCGGTAGGGACTCCGAGACAGGTCCTGGGCGTCAGCAAATTCCGATGATGCGCGGGGGAGTATTGTGTGTTGGGCCTCCTTGTCGGCTGCGCGAGTAGCGTTGGTGCGATGGCCGTGCCGGAAGTGTACACTGGTCAGTCGCCCGTACCTTTACCGCGTAGCTATGTGTGGGGATACCTATTGCGTCTGGGTTCGGCTTCAACCACCGGCATAGGGGGCGGGATGCGGGCCGGGGTGCGTGGTTGTGCACGCGGTTGTCCGCACACCGTACGCCGTATCGGTCTCCTGGCTGGCGGCGTTCAGTGTCGGTAGCTTATGTGGTGTGTCGTGAGTGTTGTTAGTGTTGGGCTGGGGGAGGTCCGTTGGGTTGTGTGTGAGGCTCCGGGCGGTCGTGGGTACTGTGGGGTTGTCTGGGTAAACGTGTGAGTGTGTGGTTGACGTGGCGGGGCAGACTTCAGGAGGCAGCCCGGCGGGGAGAGACTGCAGGAAGATTGGCACCTCCCAGCCTCTCCCCAGCTAGGCTTTCTCCAGGGTGACGGTCTTGGGACCACGCCCGCAGCCTGTCCCCAGCTGGGCTCCCTCCCTGGGAAAGCCTAGCTGGGGAGAGGCTGGAAAGGGTGATGATGTGACCCACAACCTCGGTTGCCCTTCCCAGCAACTCACCAGCTGGGCTGTCCCTTGCGGAAGGAGCCTGGCAAGATGAGAGAGGCTCGGTCAAGTACGCACGACCTGTGTGTAAGTCAACCCAGGTTCTTGGTTCATTTTTTGACCTAATTTCTTGACTATACAACAGTATATACAGCATGTAGATTCCAGCAATTTTAAATTTCATCTTTGATTTTATATTATTCTGAACATGTGCTGGAAAGCTATTTATATTGTGGAGTTTGTTAAGCTGGGAAGACTTTAATAATTATTTAATCCTGTCAGCTGCATTATTTATAGTGGTCTGTATTTGTTATCTCGTAATATAAATGATTTTTAAAAAGTTCTCCAAACTACAAACTCACAAATATTTTCAGAGATAAGTTGTTCACAGACAAAACAGGTTAGTCTCCCTATCTTAAATGCTGGTAGATAGTAATTTTATTATTTTTTCAGATTTTTGAATATTTTGCATATAACTATATGAAATATCTTGGAGATGGGACCCAAGTCTAAACAGGAAACATTATGTTCTTATACACCTTATACACATAGCTTGAAATAATTTTACATATATTTTAAATAATTTGTAATGAAGCCAAGTTTGTGTACACTGAACAACAGAAAGCAAAGTGATTAATCAGCCACCCATGTGGACACTTTGATTTTTGGATTTCCACATAAGGGATACTCAACTTGTAAGTAGCAATCAATTAAACAAAAAGAGACAGCCTTAATTTCTGTTCGACAAACAAGAGTGCGAAATCTGACGTAGGGCCAAAGCCCAGATCAAGGCATGGCAACTGCATGGCATAGCCTGGTCTGTGTTTTTCTGGCCCAAAAAGAAGCGCAAAATGCTGCTCTTATTGGGGTGGAAAAAGGGTCAATTGCTCTACCATGGCTTTTGGCGAGTGTAAATGCCATGCCGCCAAAACACGTGAAGCCAGCGCACGGGTGGTCAGCTCTGCAGCTTCCCGCAGTGTGGGGGGCAGGTCAGAGCATATTGCATCTAAACAGGCCGCAACTCGATTGCTGCCCCCAACCCACAGCTTACTCCCACTGTTTGGCCCCATATCAAATTTGTTCATGTCAAATTAGTAATATACTGGAATTCTTGAGCCCAAATATCAACTCTGTTCATTCTGCACAGCTCAGAATTCAAGCACTGTTACAAATGTAAGATAGATGATAAACCTATGTTTGAACTCTATCAATCAAGGGTGAAGCTTGTATGACTGAATGTCCTACAATCAAAAAACTCAGTCCATCTGAGAACACAAATGCAGTACCTTCTCTTCCTGTTTGCTTTATAGATTTATTAATATACATTTGATTTTCCACTTAATTTGATAGAGACCTTATACTATATGCACATGTAGATCTCAAACATGCAGAATCTCTGCCCATTTGGTGTTCAGAAAGCTGATTAATTCCCTTGTGTTTCAGATTTGCACACAGAACTCTTCAGTTTCACTAACCAGCTGGACACTTTCAAAACCCAGTGGTGATTCATAGTGCCATATACCCAACTTGTCACATAAGAATTTGGCCAGACATCAATATACCTTGGTCCTTTCCACACTAAAATCTCTTTTGTGGTGCAAGTAGTTTCTTGTTTTTACCCATACCTGAGTTATGTTACTCTGTTTTTCTTCAGCAGCTCCCGAAGTTTTTCTTAAAGCCAGGTGGTAAAGCAGGACCAATAATAGGCCTGATACGTTAAAAAAAAGGTTAATTGAATCATATGTATAAAGTCATACTTCAAGCAAATACAGTAAATATTACTACAAGAAGTTCCAGTTGACCTACAATTAAATTAGAAATATTGTTTCTAGTGTCTGCTAACTGGTGAGCTACGCATTATCTGCTGGGAAAAGGCCCCTGACTCTGACCAGGCCAACACTACCATTCAGGATGCACAGGGAAGCCACTGAAATCCCACAAACATCTGGATATTTCAACCAGAAAGAAGAAACCCTTAAGTGAACAAAGTTGGCTACAGTCCTGAAGAATAGCAAAATGAGACCAGCAAATGCAAATGGGAAACCGCTCAGAGTTCAGGGGCTTTCCCAGCAGATAATGATCACCAATTAGCAGACATTAATCCTCCTTGCATTAGCGCCCAGCCTGAGGCCTGCCATCAGCAACAGAACAATACACATGCAAATCACTCTCCGGCATTCCCAGGATCACACAGTATATATATACCCTACTTTTCCAGGCAAGCATTCTCTGAAGATGCAAGCCACAAATGCTGGTGAAACGTCAGGAAGAAACTCTTTTAGAACAGGGCCACATAGCTGAAATACCCAAAAAAATATCTGAGAAAGCTACAAACATTTTTTCAAATGCTAAAGAACAAAGCAAAGTGATTTTCTATTAATCTGTATTGGCCTGTTGGTGAATGCCAGGCCTCAGGGTAGGACGAATATGTGAGAAAGCTTTGTGGCTATTTAGTTAGGGATCCTGTCTGCTGGGGAATCTCCTGATCCTGGGGGATGTTCATTTCATGTGTTGAGTCTTGCGGTGCTGAATCAAGAACTCAGCACAGGCAAATCAACACCACTCAGGGTCAGAGGGTTCCCCAGCAGACATTACATTAAAAAATTAATTATTAAATAAACACAGCATTCTTGCATATTCCTCCTACCCTGAGGCTGGCCATTCACCAACAGGCCAACACAGTTAATAGGTAAATCACTCCCCCCCCAACCAAGGCACACAGTATATATACGACCCCCAACAACTCCATGTCCCCCATTTCTGAAGATGCCAGCACAGACGCACATGAAACGTCAGGAATAAACTCTTCTCCAGAAACGACCACATACCCCCCCAAACCCCCCACACAAAAAACTAAGGATGCTGGCTGTGAAAGCCTTCGGCTTCACAGGAATAGAAATGTTTTTACAACTGCTTTGTGTTCCAACAAGTTAAAGTTCCATGCTGATTAAGCTCCGTTATTTTTGTAATTAAATTAACAACACTGAGACAAAAGATAAGCAGAGAGAAAACCATCACAATGCCCTTTTAAGAAACTTTAACACTAAGCATTGTATTATGTATCTTGTGGCATTGCAGTGTATGAATGCATGTGAAAAGTTAGTGTGATTAGAGGAGAGGAAGGAAAAAAGGAGAGAGACAGAGAGCAAAAAGACCGCCAAGTAATAAAAGAGTAATTTGTGCTCTATTCTGATAACAACACAACTTTTCTTTATGCAATAATCTGAGGAGATGCTCATTTATATGTTTCATCCCCTCCAATAATCAGCTGAAAACTTCCTGGAATATAGGGAAATTTGATGATCCTGTGGATGGTATGCTTAAACCTTCTAGCAATTCCACTGCTTCCTGTGATGTTTTGACTATGGCAGGACTTCTGGCCACTAAACCTTAATTTCAGTGGGAATCGACATCTATAACATATGTTTTCTGTTTTCTTAATATTGTCTGGTAATTTCCTCAAATGCTTTCCCCTGTCATAGAGGTCTCTGGGCTATGTCATGTATGTTATGATCTAGCATATTGCATTGCAGATCAGGCTGTCTGGTTAAGACCTGGTTGGCCCTAGCAGTCTCTTCTCTGGTCCTAGAGGTCTCTCCAACTCTATGATTCGCTATGACCGGAAAGATTGTATTTCTTAAGCACCATAGGATTTGGATAATATCTAGATCAGTTTCCTTTTCTTAATGGTGGTCGGGCTGAGACTGAATGATATGGACAGTGTTACCGGCCAGGACTGCCATCTCTGGACAAACTTCGAACAGCCATTCATTAAAAAAGAAAGCAAGCATTTTGCTTCTGTCCTTTCAGGACCTCCTCAAACATAAATTACATTTGCAGCGGTGGTTTTCAAGTTCAGTCAGCTATCTTGTAGAACTGCACTCATTCTTTCAATTCTGAGGTTATTTTTACTGTTTTCTATGCTTGTGGAAGAGCCATATTAGTGGAGTTGCAATACTATTCATCTTAGCTCTCTCAAAGCTGAAATATCTCTGTAACAGGAGTGATCACCTCTGCAACTGGAAGTTTAATTCATTTTTCATGAAAATCTCTCTGGAGATGGATTGCTTGACCACGAGGACTGTGTCCATCTTACGGAGATTATTTATTTTAGCTGCATTTGTTCATTTATTACTGCTGGGCACTATCTCGTATTCACTGCAGTCATTAATCCTCAAGGTAGCTATCAGTCGGTTCATATCTTTTAAAATGAAAAGCTGTAACATACCATTTTCTTGACAGTACTCGGCACCTTTTCATTCATTCCCATTTAATGCAAAAAGAATATTATCTCTAGATTATGCTGATAAATTCAATTAATTTCAGCAGTAAGCAGAGCTTTAAGCTTATTTGACCATCTTCAATGGCAGCTAGCCACTGTTGGGAATTCTTCAAAGGACTATGTCTACTTAGTCAACTCAGTTATGAAACTACAGACATATGTTTCGGGTTCACCTAAAGGACTAGGGTCTTCTGCCGCCCCTCGCATTCTTGATGGGGAGATGAATCATTCTACAAGACCTGGAGAACATCATCATCCAACTTCCTTTTGACTTTCTTCTAGTAAGTGCTCCCCAAAGTGCCCTTAGAGAGTTTTGGACTTCAGCTCCAGAAGCCTCAGCCATGTTGGCCAATAGTTTGGGATTCTGGAAGCTGTAGTCCCAAAATCCCATCAAAGAGCACAATTTTGGGGACACTGTTCTAGTATATAACTGCCCTTCTACCTTTGAGTACTCTACTGTGGATCTATGGTGTAGCAACTTGTGCAAGAGTAGTTTAGTAGGCTTAAGTGCTGAATTACCTATTCTTTACATAATTTATGGTAGATCTCCTCTACCTATATGTCTAATCACAGAGAACTCTGGGAAAACTGCTGGTGAGGAGTCACAGCAAGCATGACATCTGCACTTCCTGCACTATGAATGCCTGATGGATTTGATTTTTGGTTAGTGACCCTAACATCATAAATCTGAAGTGCCACAAGAAGTCAGTAAAGGGATGACCACAGCCTTTAAAACCTTATAGAATCTCACTATAAAAAGGGTCATGTAGCACCTTTGAAATTAAGGGGCTCAACAGACGGCCTTAAGGGCAGCTTTTGTGCTGCCCATTCCTCACTGGAGTCAGGGCCATGGCAACTGCACGGCATGGTCTCGATCTGGCCTTTCCATGGCGCAAAGAAGCCCAAAAAGCTGGAAGGGTGCTCTAGCGCTGTGACAGTAGCTTTCAGCGCATCTTTGGTGTAGCACATTTAAACGCTGTGCTAAACAGAGTGCCATGACATACCCTGCCTTTACAGAAATTACCTTTAAAGTGAAAAATTTGACATAACAAAACCTTTAAAATAACACTACATTTTAAGTGGACAGAATCCAGGCCTGATTGCCAAGTTTTTTTCTGTTTGCAGAATTAACACCAGTTAGGAAAAAACACAAACCAATAAAGTATTCTAGACATGAAATTTCCTGGAATAACTCCAGGCTTTAACAAATGACTTAAAACAGAATATATTCAATACATTTTCAGTTGGAATTAACCTTCTGGAGATTCATCTTGTTTTTTAAACCAGGGGGAGAGCAGGCCCAAAGAATCATCACATCAGCTTCCTGATATCTCTCTTTCCTGAAAATATGTCAAAATTGCTGGCATTTCCAGAGCTTAGAGGAAATGCTCTCTTTGGTTCATAAGCATAACACACATGGAAAGAAACATATGTATGGTGGAATCACAGATGGAAGGAGCACAAGGGCCATCCAGTCCAAACCTCTGCCATGCTGGAACTCAAGGCACGCCCCCAACAGATGGTCATCCAGCCTCTGTTTAAAGACCTCCAAGAAGGAGACTCCATCACTCTCTGAGGGAGTGTGTTCCACTGTTGAACAGCTTTCACTGTTTGGATATTCCTCCTAATGTTGAGGTGGAATCTCTTTTTCTGTAGCAATTTGTTTGCTTGTTGGTCCAAGACGGTCTGCTTGGATGGGATGGAAAGGAGTAGTAGAGACAGGTGTCATCCATATATTGATACCACCTCTGTCTTCTCTGGATTAAGTTTCAATTTGTTTGCTCTCATCCAGGCCATTACTGATAATAGATACTGGTTTTGGTTCAAGACAGTCTCCTTGGATTGGATGGAAAAAGTAGTAGTGATGAGTGTCACCCATATAATGAGGCCACTACAGCACGACCTCCCCCAGTGGTTTCATGTATATGTTAAATAGCATGGGGGACAAAAAAGACCCTTAAGGCACCACAGGAGGTTGAACATGTGCCTCCAGGCACAATCTTCTGGTTTTACTCTTCCAGGAAGGAATGAAGCCACTGTAAATCAGTGCCTCCAAGTCCCTCATCAGTGAATCAACCCAGAAGGATACCATGGTCAATGGTACTGTTAGCCAATGAGAGGTCCAGCAGAACTAACAGGGACACACACACCCTGTCCAGTTCTGTGTGTAGGTCATCCACCACGGTGACCCAAGCTGTCTCTGCTCCAGATTTAGGCCTGAAACTAGACTAAAATAGATCTAGACATGCATTTCATTCAGAAATCCAGAGCTGCAAGGCCAACACACACTCCAATACCTTGCCCCAAAATGGTAGGTTGGGCACTGACCAATAATGATCCATCTTGATATTCCACTGTCAAACAGCCTTCCTGTCAGGAAATGCTTCCTAATGTTGAGATGTGATTGCTTTTTCTACAGTTTGAGGAGTTTGGAGAGTGGGGGTCTGTGGCAATTAAGAGTCCAGCTCCAGTCCTGCAGCTAGACTCATGCAATATGAGACTGACGTTTATCCAGTTACAGGAATGACGCTGGATGCATCTCTGCTGCTACTCCCACCCTCCACCCACCCAAAAATACTGTGGATTTTATGAGGGTGGGAGAGCATTATGTGCTATAATTCCACATGATAGAACTTTATGGTATGTCTTTCTGATCTAGGATCTGTTAACTTTTAAATCTGTGAAAGGGTAGTTCCCTATTCAACCTGGCAATCCTATGTAAATCCAAATTAGCCACTTAAAATTAATTACATGCATGTGTAAAATAAATGCATATGTAATTGGGTAAAAGAGAACCTGTTCTGTGGTTCACTCAAGATCCACAGGATCACAGTATGATTTTAGGTGGCTGGGGACTCCATAGTAAGACACAGACCAAGCAACTATGTATATACTATCTATGAATATGTGTATGAACCAGAACAAATTAGAGTTAATTCTGACTACAACCACATTCTGACAACTGAGTTAGCAGCATGGTTCTGTTTTTGTTTTACTTGAAAATATACAAGAGTGCAAGATGCATGCTACATATAATTTAGCCCAGATTTAGCACCTTTGAGAATCAATGGTGTCAAAGGAAAATTAAACATATGTTCACATCTAACCTAAATCAGTAGCATAAAAACACTACTTTATTTTGTCTGGCTTGTATCCCATTCATAGTGTGTCAGTTATGAACAGTTCACTTGTGTGTAACTACCCCATAGTTATGTGGAAATCTCAGCAATGTACAGCAGGTTTTCATAGGTATCTGGAACCATTGTTGCCCTTTTGCTTATAAGAGTGTCTAAAGATGACCTTGTTTTATTATTAAACCTGTTTGTTCAGGTTCATGGAAGCATAGATGTCTAAATTTGGAGAAGCAGTAAACCACCAAGACTAATCCTATTCTAAGCCATTTTGGAAAAATAAAGTGTTTTTTGTGGACAATTGTGAAAGTTGTGCACTTAGCATGGGCATTGTTTTTGGGTGGATCCAGGTTGCGCTGCTCTGTGTCTTGGGTCTGAATGATACTAATTTCAGATTGTATAAACTCAGAATCATATGGACGACCACATAAGTTCCTTATGTCCTGAAATGAAACATAAAACAACAGAGTCCTCTTCTTGTTTAATTTCTTTCCCCCAAAAGTCCTTGTTTAAAAAATAGGAGTGTAAAGCATGACAGACCGTAGGGGTACTAAACATTTTCCACCAACAGTTATAATACTTTCCTTAAGTTTTCTCACCCACATCCACCCTATTAGATCAAGAGTTCTCCCATGACAATGTGAAGAGAAAAGAGGCACTGTTCCAGTATAGTACCAGCTCTTATCGCTGATCCCAGAGCGGATGCTATGGCTTGATGTATTTGAGACAGATAATGTTAATTTATAGAGAAACATCACACAGTCACACCCACACCGAACCCCCCAAACAGCTTCATTAAATGTAATAGTATAAAGCTAAGCTGTAGCAGGGCTTAGAATACTTGACAGATGCAGTGATAGTTGAGAAGATTCATTACCATGGCATAGTCTGTGAAATGAAATCTGTGCTGTGTAACTCTGGATTTGGCTCCCTGCTACCACCTTTGCATCTGCAGGGAGCTGTTTACAGAGTTGTTCTAAGTGCTCAGAGGTCTATTACACACTGGTGTCCAGGAAGAAAATGCAGAGTCTTGACAACCCACTGGGAAGAATTTACATGGGACTTTTTAGATAAAGTTTCTCAGATCCGCTCCAGTGCGCATGCTGTAGTTGATACAATGCCAGTGGATGTAACCTTGGCTCCTGTCTGTCCAGTGTTAATAGATACTTTTTAATTTGTGCAGCCCAAAGATGTGGACAGGATCCTCAAAGAGCCGCCACGTGTGTGTGTTTTTGAAGAGTCTTCCCTTACCCTTCCTAGCTTATCAAACAGGTCAAAGAGGGACTGGCTGAGTGGGTGAAGGGGGTAGTTAGTACCTCACTACAAAAAGAGAGCATTCAAACTTGCTTAAAGGAGCCAGTTGTGAAGCTTTTGTTGAAAAAGCCACCCTGGATTGTGGTGGAGTCTCCTTTGGAGCTTTTCAGGCAGAGGTTGGATGGCCATCTCTTGAGGGTACTTTGATACTGTGTTCCTGAGTGGCAGGGGATTGGGCTGGGTGGCCCTTGTGGTCTCTTCCAACTTTATGATTCTATGATTCTAAGCTAGCCACTCTTTAAATAAAATATTAACATATGATGACATTTTCCACCTTGCTGATACTCACAATGCATTTTTGACTGTGGCTTTTTGATCAAAGCTACTCGGCTTCTAGACAGTCACTTTTCTTCTGCAGCTGTTACTACTTCTTACTTCTCTTGTAAAGTGACTGAGTTTGGAGCTTCTAGGGAGTTTTGTGAATCTACCCAAATTTTAATTTTTTTTAATTTTTTTTTTTTTTAAAAGATACAACAGTAATCCATTGTTATGTACAGGGCTTAAAGTTAATTCTAATATTACATAAACTATATACTAAGATCCTAGTCATAATGCATTTTCGTATATAATTACTTCTCCGATTGTTAACAAGTTTTCTATGTACCTTACAATTTTAATATTTTTTATTACATCCCAAATCACCTTACCCTTTCCCTTCCCTCCCTCCCATCCTTAAACAGTTATTATTATTATTTTTTGCTTGACTTGTATCTCGAGCAATATTATAATTGTATTCTTACTACTGGTGGTCGTTACCGACTTTTGGTTAATATTGGTTTGTGATTTGTTACAGGTATGTTATATCATACCTCTTACATCTCTTACTACAATACTTGGAGTTGTTGTTTATAGTTGGAACATATAATAGATCATACTTAGTATACAAGAAAGGTCGCATATATAAATAAAATTTTGTTGTTATTTAATGCCTACAGCTGTTTTTTCATATATTCTTTCTGAGAGATCCAAAGGGCTACTAATACAAGATCTTATATCCAAATTTTGTTACAAAATTCTTTAAGCCGGGTCCAATCATCCTCAGAGTCGTCTATCCATTTCCCTCTTAAATACATTGTAAGTTTATCCAATTCTAACATTTCCAGACTTTTCATAAGCCACTCATCTAAGGAAGGAACATCTTTATCTTTCCATTTCTGCGCGTAAACCATCCTTGCTGCTGTTACTAAATAGAGGATAAATTTTAAGTGTTTCCTGTCCTCTTTACTTTCCACCATATTCAAAAGAAATAATTCAGGTTCAAATTTTATTTGTCTTTTAAGCACTTTTGATATTATCATATGTATTTTCCTCCAAAATGTTTTTGCTTTGGGACATAGCCACCACATATGATAAAATGTTCCTTGATTAGCCATGCATTTCCAGCATCTTCCTTCCTTTCCTTTGTTGATTCTTGCCAGTTTACATGGGGTTAAATACCAGCGATGCACCATCTTGTATAAATTCTCCTTCATGTCCATAGACAGAGTTATTTTAAGATCTCTTCCCCATACTCTTTCCCATGCATTTAAATTTATAGTGTGACCTATGTTTCTTGCCCATTTTAATGTGCATTCCTTAATAGTTTCTTGTTCCATCTCTCTAAAAAGAAATAGTTTATATAATTTAGAAATCATACCTTTCTCTGGTTTAAAAATAATTTCATCCAATTCATTATTTTTGATCATAAACCCATATTGTTTTCCATCCACCAAGAACTTTTCCTTTAACTGCAAATAAGGGAACCATGGGCAATTAATACCTTCCTCAGCCAACTCCATGCTAGATTTCAATAAAGGTCTGTTGTTCTGCCATTTAATTAACTCTTTATATTTTAGAGGAGTGGTGGGTTCTAAGGGAAGAGTTATGTTCCAAGCCTCCTGGGGTGACAACCAAGTAGGAACTTGATTATAGAATGTTTGTTTTACTTTCTTCCAAACGTTTATTAATGATTTCCTGATGGCGTGGTCTTCAAACTGACGGTTCACCTCGACTCTCTTATACCATAGATATCCATGCCATCCATATAGTTTATTAAATCCTTCTAGATTTAACAGTGGTTTATCTGATATTCTAATCCAGGGAATTAGCCATATCATAGTACTGTACACGCATAGTAATATAACCTCAAGTCTTTAAATTTTAAATTTTGAGGTTGAAATGCAATTCTAGGTGATATTTTTTGATGTTATTAGCTTTACCAATCAACAATTCCAGCTCTTAATATTTGCACATTGTTTTTAAGTAGCTGTTCAAGAATGATAAAGCACAGTGTTTTCTGGTGTGTGTTTTTTCCCGCTGTTGTTCAAGTGGTTGAAAGGCCATGACAGTTTTTTTAGAACCAGCCTTTGAAAAGACTGCTTTGTAAAAAATAAATCCATCCACATAGAGGGAAAGGGAGGGGAGGTCTAGTTCTTTTAAAATACCTTTCTCAACATTCAACACTATTAGTTCAAAACTACTCACTTCCCCAGCTCTTAACAAGTAGTTTGTCTTTCGTTTCAATCCAGCCAGAGATCTATGCATAGAACCCAGCTTCTACATAGAAAGCCAATGTTTTAGGGATGAAAGAGAATTCTGTTCCATCTCAATTATCATCCCAATTGACCAAACTTGTACTTTTTGAACCAACAGGTGAGCCGGAATGGATATACCCTTTTGTTTTCACTTATCTCTAATTTTTCTGGTACAGTTCTCTAAGAAATAAGTGCAAACAAAGTGGGTAAATTAAGAGAAAAGTGTCCCAGGAAAAATGTATATTGGGGGAACATGTATATTTAAGCAACTGTTTCCAAAAATCTGTACAGTATATTCACCATCATGGCATAAAATGTATATATTAGGAGAACTGTCTATAAAAATAAATGTCATTTTTGTGCAGTCTTTTTCAAAAGTAAATGTATGCAGAAATAGGACAGACATTTCAAACTTGTGCTTGAAAAGAAGCAAAGCTGACACACATTTAAAATCAGATCTATACACACATCTGTGTTGTGCCAGCATTTGCCAGAAGTCACTCTCCCAAGTGGTATCAGGAACAGAGTCCTGATATCAGATGGGAGCAAGCCAGAGATAAGTGTAGTCCAAAATAGATAGGCAAATGATCTGGTGCCAGAGGTGAAATCAAATGGGCAGATGGATCAGAGGCATATATTTTCTAAGACAGAAACAAATATCAGCAGCTGGTAAATCTGATGAGCTAGGCGTCATCCAGGACTGATAATACAATGCATTTCCTATCCCTTAATAGGAATACAGAACTCACATTGCTTGGACTGAGGAGTTTATCAAATGGGAGGAATTTCTCTTAAATTCGAATGAAAAGAAAGTGGGGCCAGAACGCATTCACTTAAAGCCACTAGTTTTGTGCAATTACGTGAATATGCATTGCATTTGAACTGGCTCCCCATTGCCCCAAAATAGCATGCCATTGCCCGAATTTGTGTGTGGCAGTCTATCACGCAATAACGTGAAACCCCATGATTGCGTTTGAACTGACTTTCCATTGCCCAAATTTGCGTGTGGCGACCTGTCACGCAATAACGTTAAACCCTACGAGTGCATTCAGATTGCCATCGGATTATACTTCCAATTCCCCTTGTTTGATCAACTCCTGAGACTGATCTGAGATGAAGGTTGAACACAACCACCACTTTCATCCTATTGGTGTCTTTTCAAACTTCTCCTACCAACATACCTCCTACATAAAAGCACTGTATGTAGGCCACAGTGGTAGCTGTATCCCCTGTCCTACTAAAGCACATCACATCATTCATCTTTTTTTTTTTTTAAAAAAATCCACTACCTTAGAGGGAAATTCTAGAGGCACACCAGCCTCTAGTGCAGCTCCCTCACACTGCTTCTTGCTTTGTAGTTGTGTGCTTTCAAGCCACTTCTGACTTACAGCAACCACAAGACAACCCTATCATGGAGTTTTCCTGGTAAGATTTATTTAGAGGAGGCCACTTTGATAATAGAGTAGAATGTTTCCATTCAGAAGTTCTTCCTCAACAACCAGAAGAATCCAAGGTTTAACTTTCTGACAGTAAGGGCTGTTCGATAACAGAATACATTCATGCGGAGTGTGGTGGGGTCTCCTTCCTTGGAGGTTTTTAAACAAAGGCTGGATGGCCATCTATCAAGGATGGGGTTGGATTGGATGGCCCTTGTGGTCTCTTCCAACTCTATGATTCTATGATTAAATCCCCACTCAGTCATGGAAACCCAGTGGTTGATCTTGGGCAAGTCACACACTATCAGCCTCAGAGGATGGCAAAGGGAAACCCTATTTGAACAATTCTTGCCTTAGAGTCGCAATAACTTGGAAATGACTTCAAGGCTCACAACAACAACAGCAACTACAACCACTATGCAGCTCTGCTTCACTGAAAAATTCCTGTAGACGTCCTTAGGACTCTGGAAGACCAGGGTTCAAATCCCCTCGGCCAGAGAAACCCACTCTTTCTAAGCCTCAGGAAAAACAACGACAAACATTCTCTGACTAAATCTTGATAAGAACATCCCATTATAGGTTTGCCACAAGTTGGAAATGACTTGAAGGCACACACCGCCACCAAAACCCACAACATTTTACATTACTCACTACTCATGATTAGAAATATATTACTCTGGAAAACAATGTCTAACAAGTAATCCATTGCTTTTAAAAGAAATGTTTCCCTCCTTTGCATACAAACCATTATTCTCGGGGGAGGAGGGGGAACCACTTCTTTTCTTTCTGCACATAGTAAAACTGATAAATATCTATAAAAGAGAGAAACGACTCACTCAAAGTACATTTTAGGATCTTCAATGGAATTTAAAAGTAAACCATACAGAGAGGGGAAAAAACCTCTTTAAAATTCAGCACAAAGAATGATTTCATTATTCATTCTTCACAGACAGAAAATCTTTTGCTTCATAACCAAGCAGCATATTTTAGAGAACATTCGTGAGATGCTGGATTTAAAATAAGTTTAGCTCTTTTTCAATTAGTGTTAAATGCAAACTTTTTTTGGTGTGTATTTTAGCTATATTTTAATTTAATATATACAAAGAGGTGCTTTTTAGTTTTCATACAATCTGTGATCTTTGAACAATTTCCAGCCAGAAGTATCTTCCTTTCTCTGGTTTTTGACAATCTTCATATCTCTTATTTGTTAGAACTGTGGCACTACAGTGTATAATTTAATGTCCAAAAAGCTATTCAAGATATTATTAGGCTTTCTTATCATGCTAAACCTTTTATATGAGATTCATTTTGACATGATTTCAATAATATGCTGATTTTATGAGCAATTAAAATCCCTTTTGGACCTGAAGATAAAGATTTGGGCAATTTCCTATGGAGGGTTGTATTGTCCTCCCATCAACCCATCAGTGCCTGCAACTTTCTCCACTGTCATTCCAGTGATTCAGTTGAGAAAGATGGTATGAGAGGAGCACATGCCTTGTTCCCTAGCAGAACTTCATTCTTGATGGCCACAATGAGTGTGATTCAAGTGGGAAACATGATGAATGTTACCAGCCATCCAGCAGATTTGTTGTAAGAGTGGGAATGGGGAAAGGGAAGTAAGCCTCAGATTGCCCATGCAAGTTTTAAACAGGTAGGGATTTTAAAGTAAACAATCCAAAAAATGGCAAAGAGGCTTTATTTGATGTTGTTGTTGTTGTTAACTGACCTTGAGTTGACCCCAACTCAGGACAACCCTGTGGACGAGACATTTCCAAGATGCCCTATTCTCTGCTGCTCTACTTAGGTCCTTCAGATTCAGGCCCATGACCTCCCTGACTGAGTCCATCCATCTGGTGTTCAGTCTTCCTCTCTTTCTACTATCCTATACTTTTCCTAGCATTATTGTCTTCTTTAATGAGTCATGCCTTCTCATGATGTGACCAAAACATGACAGCCTCAATTTGATCATCTTGGCTTTCAGGGAGAGTTCAGGCTTGCTCTGTTCAAGGACCCATTTGTTTGTCTTTTTGGCTGTCCTCAGCACTCTTCTCCAGAACCACATCTCAAATTAATAGATTTTCTTCCGATCCATTTTCTTCACTGCCCAGATCTCACATCTGTACATGGTGATGGGGAATACAACAGCTTGGATTATTCTAACTTTAATGCTCCATTGTATATTTTTAGATTTTAGGGATCTTGTCTAGTTCTTCCATGGCTGCCCTTCCCATTCCTAGCTTTCTTATTTTATTGCAGTCTACTTTCTGATCAAAGTTTGATCCAAGGTATGGGCAACTATTTAACTATTTATGTTTCCTCATTGTCTCGACTGAACTTATGTAGATCCTCCGTTGTCATTATTTTTTATTTCTTTATGTTCAGCAGCAAGACTGCCTTCATCCTTTCTTCTTTGACCTTCCTTAGTATGGATCTCTCACATATAGGAAGAGACCACTGTATGCAGTCCATCAATTCTGTTGAGAAATATTTCCCGTAAAACATTGTTTGTCAATTCTGTGTAGAGAGCCATTATTAAATTTCACCTATTTCAGCAAGTAAAAGCCTGAAACTACCTTCTAGTCAATAAGATGATGAAACAGAAAAGTGTTTCAAATTTTATCACAATCACAAAGTCTAGTCAATAGGCAACTGCAGATCAATCTCAGCTATAGCAGGAAAGGAGATATTTTAGGGGAGCCCCTCCAGCTGTACATGAAAAACAAGAGGAAACATGACACCAGAGCTAAAGTCATCTGCAACGAGTTGATGGTATGACAAGAGATTAAGTTCTAAATTCATACTGAGAAACTGGAAGCAAATCAGTCACCAACAGGGCCATCAAAAGTGATTCTACTGTCCGAAGCTAAGGAAAAATTTCCTGTACCTTACTCTGTTCCATGTACAGAGGCAAACTGAACTGGAAAATGAATCTTACCTGGACTACTCCTTGCTACCACAGCATCTGCCACCTAACTTACTTAACTCTGACTAATGCAGAGTGAGCCTTTATCACAAGGTCCAGGTGGTATCCACCTTAAGGGTTTTTAAAGAATTCCACAGCAAAACTGAGAAACAAAATATGTAATGTCCTTCTGAGACAGATCCCACCTCCAGCAATCACCTCTTTGTCCAGGTTGATTCATATGAGAAATCCCATCGAAATAAGATTTGAAATTGCAAGGGATTAAAAGAGACAAATGTAATTTTGGCCATTTAAAAAAAAAAAAGAAGGATAGCTGATTATCCAGAAAATGTACAGGCCAGTTAGCTTTTCCAGGCAAACGGACATAAAGCATTATTAAAGACAAATTATTAAGCAGATATACTGACAAATTCTGCTGAAGTGGAATCAAATAAGTCCTTGAGAGAGTCAACTCTGTGAACCACTTTGAGACTATTTAAAATGGAAAGAAGTACGCAAACGTTCTGACTAAATAATTAAATCAACCCTTTGAGAGAGCCAACAAGCATTTTGTGATCTGGTAGGCTTCATTTGCTTCAAACGGTTTTTGAAAAGTCAGCCAGTAAAGACTGCTGAGCAACCCTCATAGACATAGGATAAGAGGAAAGGTCCTCTTACAAATAAGTAACTTGTTAAAACACAGGAACTTGAGATTGGAATGAATAGTTCTTATACTAGACCACTGAAAACTGTGTTTCCATGGATCTGGACTGGACTTCACTTGTTCATAAATGATCTGGTGTTAGGCGTGAGCAATGGCGTGTCTTGTTTTACTGAGGACACCAAATTATTTAGACTACAGGTATTTAAAACAAAAAGGGGCTCCAAAGAACTCCAGAACAATAGCTCCAGACTGGGGGAAATGGACATCCAAACAGCTAATGATGTTCAATATAAGCAAGTGGAAAGTGGCAATCAAATTTGAAACTGCAAATTCATGATGCCATTATACAAATCTAAGATATGACAATACTGGGAATATTGTGAACAACTCTGGCATTAAAATTTCAGAAAGATATTTAAAGGATGTGAAACTTAATAAGATTGATAACCAAAGTAATATAAGGGCTGGAGCATCATCTCTCTGAAAGTTTACAAAGGCTACCTTGGGAGAAAGGCAGGATATAAATTAATTTTTTTTAAAAAAAAAATTGTGGGACATAATAGAGATATTATATGTGTTTATATATTTAATAGCAATAGCAAGTGCATTTCTATACACTTATCAGTGCACTTAAGCACTTCCTAAGTGGTTTACAAAGTGTAAGCCAATTGCCCCCAACAAGCTGGGTACTCATTTCAGTGACCTACAGAAGGATGCCAGGCTAAGTCGACCCTGAGTCCCTGGCGGGTATTGAACTCACAACCTTGTAATCTGTGAGCGGCTGCAGTCCAGGCATTTAACCACTGCACCAGGGCTCTTACACTGTATTTTATACACTGTATATACTCAGGTATAAGTCTAGAAATTTTAGTCAAAAAATTGTCCTCAAAATCCTGGTCAACTTATCTATGGGTCAGTTTAATTACTATACTTAAACTCTTATTATAAAAGGAAAAGGGGAACATCTCCTTCTCTGAGTAGAATTGCAGAAGGTGAGGCTTGGTCTGTCCTGGGAGTTACTTAAAGTAGCATCAATTCTCTCCACTCTCTAATATGGCACCACTTCTGACCCTTTTGAATGCCTTGGTGGGAAAATGCCAGCAGTGGCAGCCCTTTGGTGCTTCCTCTCAAAGGAGCATCAAGAAGAATTGGACATGTGAATAAGACCTTTGTATATGCTTGTCAGCTTTACAGGGTTAAAATCAGAGGAGGTTAGCACATTAAAGTTAAAAGCTATAACCACTGCTAACATAGGGGCACAGACCGGCACAATACGCTGGCTTAGGAGCAGCATGGGGGTGTGGTATTTAAATGACACGTGCCCTGATGACACCCCCAAGCCGGCATCATCCTCCCTGCCCAAACAGACAGCTGGCAGTGTTGCAGCACTCCCAAAGTGAGGTGTTTATACGCCACATACTGCAGAAACACTGAAAAGCTAGTGCGGTGGCAGAAAAGCCACCCTTTGTGGGCTGGAAAAATGCCAGATTGGGGCCACGGCGTGTGGTTGCCACGGCCCCTATCCAGTGATCAAAGGGGCAGCATCAAGCCACCCCTTTAGTGCCATCTGTTCCAGCCCATAGTCACCAATTTCTTTGCTTTGCCATTTCATCCTTTTTGATATGTGTGTGTGTGTTCCTAGCCCCGCTTGTGATTGGTCACCACAACCATCATTTACGAGAGTTCAATCCATCCAGCCTTTAGGTTGAACACAAACAGTAATGTCTGCCAGAATTTTCTAAGTTGCTTGGCATTGTTTTATTTTGCTTTATCCTTTACATCCTTTGTTACATGCCCTGAAGTTTACTTTGACTCACCCATGGGTCATATCAAATTGATATTTTTGGCAGCCAAACCTGCCCTCAACTTACGCATAAGGTCGATTTAGAGTTGAGTACGTACAGTATATTTCATTATAACATGAAATAGATACATTTTCCCTCCTCATTGTAATATTAGAATGAAGGATCATAAAGTGAAGCTGAATGGTAGACAATTTTGGACAAAGAAAAGGAAGTACTTTTTTGTATAAAAAAGCAGACAATTAAATTATGGAATTAATTATCACAAGAGTAGAGATGCCTGCCAGCTTAGATGGATTTTAAAAAGGGATTAGACAAATACATTAAATATAAAAATACTGATGGCTATAAATTGTGCCCTGTATCAGAAAAAGTATGGCTCTCAGTAGCTGTTGCTAGGGAACATGAGTTGAAGGATTACATTGGGCTGATGTCTTGTTTACGGGTCTCTTCTAAGCCCACTGTGGGAACAGACTGGGAGACCAAATAGGGCATCTGTAGTATACAGCTAAGGACAGATCTCTGATGTTCACAGACTCACTCAGTTTCCCCTTTGTTACAAAACTCACTGGTTCTGTTTTTCCACACCGTGAAGTTTCAACTAATTGTAAGAAGAATCTCAACACAAAATGGCACAAATTCCATGGTCTCAATGGCCTGTTACAGACTGCCAAAATAAAGCTGCTTCAGGTCTCTTTGGAGGTATGCTATTTAAATGATGCATGGGTCCTAAGAGTCCAGAGGTTGCGCCAAAGCCACACTCCATTCCTAAGCACTGGAGTGCAGCTTTGGTGCAGCTTTCGGATTCTTAGGATGCATGCATCGTTTAAACAGCATACTTCCAAAGAGACCCGAAGCAGCTTTATTTTGGCAGTCTGTAACAGACCAATGTCAGATTGGGAGGATTAAAAATAAAGGTTCTACGCAGAACTGGACAATGTGTTCCTCTAGCCTAGCACAAGAGGCTTGGGACCTATGTGTGAGATTTACATGTTACGGGGGGGGGGGGGGATCTAGTTATCCTGGACAGAGGAAAGACAAGGGGAGCTAAAGGCAAGAGAAGGAAAAGTGCAGCTCATCCACCCAGGAAAAATTAAGTACAGTATCTCTCCCTGAAATTGAAGTAGAAATGCAGTAATGGTGCAATTGAATAGTGTAGGTAATTATATTAATTCAACTACTTTTAGTTGCAACAGAACCTGGTTTTGCAACACAATGTAACAAGAAATGTCTCATCACATATTTCCAAGCCCTTGAGCATATAAAGAGTATCATTTTAAATCCCAGGTGCTGTCAGTGCAGAGCGAGCAGTGCACTTCCTAGCTAATTTTATTCTCAAAGAAAGCACTGATCAATTTAGTCTTGAAAGGACTTACTCTGCACAAAATTCACATGTAGTATTTCTGCAAAGAAGGCAGCATTTTCTGTGCCTGGAACAGCAGAAATACTGTGTCTGCAAGAAAAAAATAATTTGCAGAAATATTAATATATTGTATTTATTTATTTATTTGGGGGATTTATAGTGTGCCTTTCTCCCAAAATGGGCTTCAAGGATGCTTACAACAATTTAAAAAGATAGAACTAAAACACTGATTACAAAAGTTAAAAATGATTCAATAGTATTAATATTAAAACGTAAGTTAAAAACAGCATAGTTAAAATCAATTAAAAAAACCACATTATACAGTAAAATTCATCCAGCAAAAGCCAGGCTAAATAAAAATGTCTTTAGCTGCTGCAAAAAGACAGCAGAGAGGAGGCCGACCTGACCTCCCATGGAAGGGAGTTCCACAGTCTGGGAGCAACCACAGAGAAGGCTCTCTCCCAAGTCATCAGCAACTGTGCCTGTGAAGGCGATGGGACAGAGAGAAAGCCTTCCCTTGCTAATCTTAGTGCTTGGGCTGGCTCGTATAGGGAGATATGGTCCTTCAGTCTAGACCCAAGCCATTTAAGGCTGTAAAAATCAAAACCAGACCCATGAATTCTGCCTGGAAACAGATTGGTTGCCAATGCAGCTGTTTCACATGATCCTTGCAGCCAGACCCAGGCAGCGTTCTGGCCGCAGCATTTCGGACCCACTCAACTTTCCAAACAGTTTTTAAGTGTGGCCCCACATAGAGCACATTACAATAGTCCAAACAGGATGTATTCAAAGCATGTATCACCCTAGCAAGGTCCGACTTCTCAAGAAACAGGTGCAGCTGGTGCACTAGTTTTAGTTGTGCAAATGCACTTTTGGCCAAAGCCGAAACCTGGGTATCCAGGCTGAAACACCCAAGCTGGAAACCTGAGATTTCAGGGGAGGTGTAATGTCAGTCAATACAGGCATAGTTCCTATTCCCTTATCTGTCTTCTGTCCAACCAGCACTACCTCTGACTTGTCTGAATTAAGATTCAGTTTGTTCATCCTCATCTAGTTCATTACTGACAGCAGACAGTGGTTTAGTACAGAAACAGCTTCTTTAAGGTTTGATGGAAAGGAGAGCTAGCATTGGATGTCATCAGCATACTGCTGATACTGAACTCCAAAACTCTGGATGACCTCTCCCAGTGGTTTCATAGGAGGGAACAAGTTTTGCACAGAATAAAACCCAAACTCTGAAGAGTCTCATCAGTCCAGGGTTTCCTGATAGTCAATAATTTTTTTTTAAATGATTTAAAAAATATTTTCAAATATTATTTCCACCCCTATTCAGAGCTTGTGTCTTGCTCATTCTGTGGTTAGAAATGTTGGCCCTCTGTTTTCATAGGGATCTGTTCTGGACCCTCCCCTCCTGTGAAAACAGAGGCTCACGCATATTCAAGCCTCATAGGCTTGAATGGAGCACACTCTGTGTGTGAGGCCCGGGCGCACGCACCATGGGAAATAGCAGAGGTTGCCCTTCTGTGGGTATTTGAGGGCATGGATCTGAGATCTGTGAGTTAGGAGGGGCAACTGTATATATAATATCTTGGGATCAGAACAAACAATAGCATGTTTAACAATCAACTTCTCTGGAGTGTGAGAAATATAAACTCTTTTCTGGTCTTGCTGAGGCTCCAAGAAATACTTAACCCATGAAACAATCTTCTCATCAGCTCTGTACAGTGGATCTGTACTCCTAGAAAAAGCAAACAAAGGGCAGCCATTTGCTAACTGTGAACGGATTACAAGTGAAGTAAACAATGCTTTCGAGTGTTTCCTTTGTTCCCAGTATAATGTATACAAATGAATGGAAGGCAAAACAAGAACTCAGATGACTACTCAAATAAAAACTGGAAGTACAGGAAAGAAAAGCAACATAATTAATGTCAAAAAGTTTAATGATTTATTTATTTATTTATTTTGCCAACGGAACACATGCTCCAGCAAGTAAGACATTTCCTTACAAAAATGGATTGTAGGCATTGTCAAATGGTGGACACAAAATTACGTGGTGAATAAGCTAGAACTATTACAACCGCTCACCAGTTTTCACTACGATAGATGTTTGTCCCAGACCAGTTCAAATTAGGAGTGATTTGATTCTTTGTTCCTGCATGGCAGAGAGTTGGACTGGATGGCCCTTGTGGTCTCTTCCAATTCTATGATTCTATTACATATTCTATGATAATTACATCCAAGATTTGGGCGGGGATTGTTTTTGTACTGTGGTGGGGGGATCTAAGGTGAGTTTGAGATTATTTTGTAAGCCCTTCCTTGTGCAAGTGATGGGCATGTCTGCACCTCTAATACAGCTTGAGGCATATTCCAGCCTATTCCTTTGATTACAGATTTTGTCTATGAAGATGCCTACATGAAAATCTTATTGTGCTAGTACACCCATATTGGCCTCAGGGTCAGAACAGATTTTTCTGTGTCCCTGTTACCAGAGTACCCATGAACCCCTTTTCTCGCTAACTCCGCTTGGTATCAGCAGCAGCTGCTCTCTTTCTCAGTTGCACATTATATTACTTTCCACAGAATTATATATTGAGTGGGAAGCAACCTCAGAGACCATTTTATCCAGCTGTTTGCTTAATGCAAGGGTATGCAATGTACTTGTTTTAGTTTAGTTTATTTATATCCCACCTTTCTCCCAACATGAGACCCAAGGTAGCTTACAGTTCTTTATTTTTATTTTACTTTACGATTTTTATTACTTTAAAGTTTAAACAAATTTCCTACAAACCTTCCTAAAAATATTCATATCTGTGATTAAACCACACTAACAATATTTCAATGACTGGATTTCA
>NC_056524.1:141552729-141554992 GCF_019175285.1 Sceloporus undulatus | reverse complement strand
AAAGGGCAGTTTGGGGAGCATTGTACTAGAAGAAAAGTCAAAAGGAAATTGGATGATGACGTTCCTCATGTCTAGTAGAATGATTCATCTACCCCATCAAGAATGGAGGGGCTGCAGAAGACCCCAGTCATTTTAGGTGAACCAGAACATATGTCTGTAGTTTCATAAGTAGAGTTGACTAAGTAAGACATAGTCCTTTGAAGAATTCCCAACAGTGGCTAGCTGCCATTGAAGATAGTCAAATAAGCTATGCTTACTGCTGAAATTAATCAAATTTATCAGCAATAATCTAGAGATAAATATTCTTTTTGCATTTAAATGGGGAATGAAAAGGATAGAAGAGTACTGTCAAGAAAATGGTATGTCAAAGTTTTTAATTTTAAAGGATTGTGAATGGACTGATAGCTACCTTGAGGATAATGACTGAAGTGAATACGAGATAGTGCCCAGCAGTAATAAATGAACAAATGCAGCTAAAAATAAATAATCTCCAGTAAAGATGGACACAGACCTAGTGTCAAGCAATCCATCTCCAGAGATACTAGCAGCCATGAAAAATGAAATTAAACTTTCAGTTGCAGAGGTGATCACTCCTGTATACAGAGATATCTCAGCTTTGAGAGCTAAGATGAATAGTATTGCAGACTCCACTAATATGGCTCTTCCGCAAAGCATAGAAAACAGTAAAAATAACCTCAGGAATTGAAAGAATGAGTGCAGTTCTACAAGATAAGCTGACTGAACTTGAAAACCACAGCCACAAATGTAATTTATGTTTGAGGAGAGTCCTGAAAGACAGAGCAAAATGCATGCTTTCTTTTTTAATGAAATGGCTGCCAGACGTTTGTCCAGAGATGGCAGTCCTGGCTGATAACACTGTCCATATCATTCAGTCTCAGCCAGAGCACCGTTAAGAAAAGAGAACTGAGCTAGAGATATTATCAAATTCCTATGGTTCCTTAAGAAAATTCAAATATTTCAGGTCATAGAGTCATAGAGTTGGAAGAGACCAGTAGGGCCAGGAAGAGACCGCTAGGGCCAACCAGGTCTTAACCAGACAGCCTGATCTGCAATGCAATAATGCTAGAATCATAACATACATGACATAGCCCCAGAGACTCTACAACATGGGAAAGCATTTGAGGAAATTACAGACATATTAAGAACAGAAAACATATGTTATAGATGTGGATTCCCACTGAAATTAAGGTTTAGTGGCCAGAAGTCCTGCATAGTCAAAACATCACAGGAAGCAGTGGAATTGCTAGAAGCTTTAAGCATACCATCCACAGGATCATCGAATTTCCCTAATATTACCAGGAAGTTTTCAGCTGATTATTGGAAGGGGAAGAAACATATAAATGAGCGTCTCATCAGATTATTGCATAAAGAAAACTTCTGTCGTTATCAGAATAGAGCACAATTACTCTTTTATTACTTGGCGGTCTTTTTGCTCTCTGTCTCTCTCCTTTTTTCCTCTCCTCTCATCTAATCACACTGACTTTTCACATGCTATTCATACACTGCAATGCCACAAGATACATAATACAATGCTTAGTGTTAAAGTTTCTTAAAAGGGCATTGTGATGGTTTTCTCTCTGCTTATCTTTTGTCTCAGTGTTGTTAATTAATAATTAAATAACGGAGCTTAATCAGCATGGAACTTAACTCTGTTGGAACACAAAGCAGTTGTAAAAACATATTCTATTCATGTGAAGCCGAAGGCTTTCACAGCCAGCAGCCTTAGTTTTTTGTGGGGTTTGGGGGGTATGTGGTCGTGTTCTGGAAGAGTTTATTCCTGACATTTCATGTGCGTCTGTTGCTGGCATCTTCAGAGAATGGTGACATGGTTGGGGGGGGGGAGTGATTTACCTATTAAACTGTGTTGGCCTGTTGGTGAATGGCCAGGCCTCAGGGTAGGAGGAATATGCAAGAATGCTTTGTGGTTATTTAATTAATTTAATTTAATGTAATTGTCTGCTGGGAAACCCTCTGACCCTGAGTGGTGTTGATTTGCATGTGCTGAGTCTTGATTCAGCACAGCAAGACTCAACACATGCAAATGAACATCACCCAGGATCAGGAGATTCCCCAGCAGACAATGGATCACTAACTAAATAGACACAAAGCCTTCTCACATATTCGTCCTACCCTGAGGCCTGGCCATTCACCAACAGGCCAATACAGATTAATATGTAAATCACTTTGCTTTGTTCTTTAGCATTTGAAAAAATGTTTGTAGCTTTCTCAGATATTTTTTGTG
>NC_056524.1:141543673-141552704 GCF_019175285.1 Sceloporus undulatus | reverse complement strand
CTGGGTATTTCAGCTATGTGGCCATGTTCTAGAGATTTTCTTCCTGACGTTTCACCAGCATCTGTGGGTGGCATCTTCAGAGAATGCTTGCCTGGAACAAGTAGGGTATATATATATACTGTGTGTCCTGGGAATGCAGGAGTGATTTGCATGTGTATTGTTCTGTTGCTGATGGCAGGCTCAGGCTGGGGGCAGTAATGCAGGAGGATAATGTCTGCTAATTGGTGATCATTATCTGCTGGGAAAGCCCTGACTCTGAGCGGTTTCCCATTTGCATTTGCTGAGTCCTCATTGCTATTCTTCAGGACTGGTAGCCAAACTTTGTTCACTTAAGGGTTTCTTCTTTCGGTTGAAATTATCCAGATGTTTGTGGATTTCAGTGGCTTCCCTGTGCATCCTGACATGGTAGTGATTGGCATGGTCACGAGTCAGGGGCTTTCCCAGCGATAATGATCACCAGTTAGCAGACACTAGAAAAAATATTTCTAATTAATGTAGGTCAACTGGAAATTCTTGTAAGTAATATTTTATTGCTTTGAAGTATGACTTTATACAATATTTAAAATAACCTTTTTTTTAACGTATTAGGCCTATTATTTTTCCTGCTTTACCACCTGGCTTTAAGAAACTATCGGGAGCTGCTGAAGAAAACAGAAGTAACATAACTCAGGTATGGTAAAACAGAAAAAACTATGCACCACAAAAGAGATTTTATGTGTGGAAATAGGACCAAGGTATATTGTGTCTTGGCCAAATTCTTATATGTGACAAGTTTGGGTATATGGCACCTATGAATCACCACTGGGGTTTGAAAGTCCTAGCTGGTTAGTGAAACTAGAAGTTCTGTGTGCAAGTCTGAAACACAAGGGAATTAATCAGCTTTTCTTGAAGCAACCAAATGGGCAGAGATTCTGCCTTGTTTGAGATGCTACCTGTGCATATAGTATAGGTCTCTATCAAATTAAGTGGAAAATCAATGTATATATAATAAATAATAAGCAAAACCAGGCAGAAAGGATTACTGACATTGTGTTCTCGTATGGACTGAGTTTTTTGATGTAGGGACATTCAGTCATACAAGCTTACACCCTTGATTGTAGAGTTCAAACCTAGGTTTATCATCTACATCTACATTTGTAACCAGTTGGCTTGAATTCTGAGCTGATGCAGAATGAACAGAAGTTGATATTTGAGGCTCAAGAATTCCAGGAATATAACTATATTTGACATGAAAAAATTGATATGGGGCAAAACAGACTGGAGTAAGCTGCGGGTTGGGGGCAGCATCTGAGTGCGGTGTTTAGATGCATATGCTCTGACGCTGCCCACACATGCGAGAAGCTGCAGAGCTGACCAACATGCGCTGGCTTCACGGTGTTTTTGCGGCATAGCATTTACACTCGCCAAAAAGCCATGGTAGCAGCAATTGCACCCTTTTTCCACCCAAATAAGAGCAGCATTTGACGCTTCTTTTTGGGCCAGAAAAACACCAGACCAGGGCTATGTCATGCAGTTGCCATGCCTTGATCTGGTGCTTTGGCCCGTAGCTTTCAGCACTCTTGCTGTCAGAACAGGATTAAGGCTGTCTTTTTTGTTTATTTGATTGCTACTGTACAAGTTGAGTATCCTTATGTGGAAATCCAAAAAATCCAAAGTGTCCACATGGGTGGCTGAGAAAGTGACACTTTTGCTTTCTAATGGTTCAGTGTACATAAACTTTGCTTCATATACAAATTATTTAAAATAATAGTAAAAATATTTTCAAGCTATGTGTATAAGGTGTATAAGAAACATAAATGATTTCCTGTTTAGACTTGGGTCATCTCCAAGATATTTCCTAGTTATATGCAATATTCAAAAATCTGAAAAAATTAAAATTACTTCTGATCCCAAGCATTAAGATAAGGGAGACTCAACCTGTAATTGTCTGTTGAACAAACTTATCTCTGAAAGATTTGTGGAGTTTGTAAGTTTGGAGAACTTTAATAATCATTTTTTACAAAGAGATTAAAAAAATACAAGACACACTATTAAATAATGCAGCTGACAGGATATAATAATTATTAAAGTCTTCAGCTTACAAACTCCACAAATTAAAAGCTTTTCCAGCACATGTTCAGAATAATAAAATAACAAAGAATGAAATTAAAATTGCTGGAATCTACATGCTGTATATACTTGGTATAAGTCCAGAAATTTAGGTCAAAAAATTGAACCAAAGAACTGGGTTGACTTACAACACGGTCAGTGCAGTACTTGACCGAGCCTCTCTCTCTTGCCAGGCTCCCTCTGCAGGGACAGCCCAGCTGGTGAGTTGCTGGGAAGGGCAACCGAGGTTGTAGGGTCACAGTCCACCTTTCCAGCCCTCCCCAGCTAGGCTTTTTCCAGGGAGGGAGCCCAGCTGGGGACGGCTGCAGGGCTTGGTCCCAAGACCAGTCACCCTTGGAGAAGCCTAGCTGGGGAGAGGCTGGGACGGGTGACCAATCTTCCTGCAGTCTCTCCCCAGGGCTGCCTCCTGAAATCTGACCCTCAACGTATCCAAGGTCTACCAATATCCATATTTTTAGCCCAAAATGATCTCACCATTACACAAAGTCGACTTACACGTCGAGGTATATATGGTAGGTGTAATTTGTTGCAATGAATTGGTTCTTTTGTTGAATCCTGGAAAGTCGCAGTCTAGGTGAATTTTTATCAGGTAAATGACGTATGCCTTGGGGCCATTAGCACCCACTGCCTGAATTTGTGACTCCCAGACCCTTCTGTCTGTGTGTGCTGTGCATGTGTGTATGCACACTTTGAAGTCTCCAGTCAACTTATGGTGACCCCATGAATCTTTCTTAGGCAAGGATACTTAGCAAGATGTTTTGCTGGTTCCTCCTCTGAAAGGTAGCCTTAACTACCCTTTTTTGACAAAGCGAGAGGGGGACTGCCTCTTCTGGAAGCCTCCAGAAATGGTAGTCGTCATTTAATTCCGTTTCAGTTCCTTTTGTTTAACATCAAAACATATTCTTTTCTAAAACACTTCAAGGTGTTTTTCCTTTCCATGTTGCTCGTGAAGGTTCCTACCAGACGAAAACTTGGAATCTTGAACCCATTAAAGTTGCCTCATTTCTAATTTTAGCAGTATCTGTTGAACAGTTAGAGTCATAGACTCTAGTATAGTCTGAAATAGTTCAAAAAAGCTGGGCTTTGATGAACACTGCCGAGCTTAAAGATGCCTATAATTCCCTGATTTCAAATAAACTTGACTAGCATCACTTCAAGCCAGTCTCTGCTCTTGAATCCAGTCACTTCCATATCTCTCTCCTCTATTTCTGTACCTCTAATGATAGCCAGTGCACACCTTGGGAGATTCAGTTTTCAAATGCTATCAGAAAGTTTTTGTTACTTGGTTCCTGGTGTGGGATTCAGAAATGCTCATGTGTGCATGCAAGCCAAATGTGTGTGTTATATTTACAGTAAAAGGTCAAATACTTACTGCTGAGGGAGGCAAGTCACTGTTTTTTTGAACCATGAGCAGAAACCATCCATGTAGGAAGCTTGGAATGAGTGCTTAGTGTGGGATGGTCTATAAACAGATAGGAATTATGAGGTGAGTCAGTAAATTCCAATAACAAATTTCATCTCTAATAAATAACTTAGAGAGCCCAGGGTGAGAGTAGTGGTTGAGCATTGGACTACAACTCTGGAGATATGAGTTCAGTTCGCTCCTCAGCCATGGAAAATCCACTGGGTGACCTTGGGTGAGTCACACCACACCTTCAGCCCCAGAAACCCCATGATTAGGTTCACCTTATGGTCTCCCATAAGTCAGAAACAAACGATTAAACTTAAGCAAGTAATTGACTCAAGCCTAGTCCACTCACCATTTGTAGTATGTAATCATGTGAATAGCATAGCATGTAATTGTATTGGTTCAATGACGAATAAAATTTTACTTACTGCAAATCGCATGTAATTTCTATAAACTCTTATCACGTGAAACTCAGCACTCTCTAAGTGGTTTGCAATGTGTTAGCCAATCTTACCCCCAAGCTGGGTTACATATTTTACCGACCTATCAAAGGCTGGAATGGTGAGTCAACCTTGGAGGCCCGCTGGGATTGAAATTCACAACCTTTGTGGCATGCAGTACCAGCAATTTCTTCCTCGTCGGTCTCTGCGAACATACAATGGGTTTCACTGCGCTGCGCAGTGCTGCTCGGAACCTACTGGAATCATGGGCAGAGTTAACTCTGCAACATATTGAAAACTTTTTGGTGTAACTCCGCACCCACCCGTCTTGATAAGGCCCCTGCTTCCCGCTCTTTTCCCCAGTTCCTTTTTTCCGCCGCGCATGCTGCTTCAGGGAACTTTCGCTTGCTTTGCTGCTTGGAATCACCTTTCTTATCTTTTGACCTCGACTGTCATCTTGCACCATTCTTTGTCTCCCCCCTGGTAACATTCGGAATTTCGGACTGTTGACCTCGTTTACACGATTCTCCCATTGGTTTGACGACTTCGGAAATGCCTGCGCCTTTCAAGAAGTGCGACATTTGCGGGGGGGCAAGGTGCCCGTCCAGGACCTGCACTTCCTCCTGCCTGCTGTGCCTGGGCAAGGACCACGCAACACCAGCCTGCCTGCTCTGCAGATCCCTCTCCTCCCAGGCCCGGAAAAAACCGTGAGTCCCGGCTCACTTCGGCGATTGCCCATGGGGAAGGTGCAAGAGGGAGGCTCGCGGTTCATCTTCTGTTCCCGCCTTCGGCGCCCGCCCTCATCTCTCGGGCCAGTGTGTCTCCAGCGTTGGATCTGGGAGAGCCGCCGTTCCCAGCGTGGTGTGGGTCCCGGCGCCAGGACCCCTTCCACCACCTCCGATGTGGCCCTGGTCCAAACCGCCCAGTGCCACCGACAAAACCCTCCCAAGCGCCCCCACCACCAGTCGATCGGTGGACTTGAGTGGTACCGAAGCCTGACCCTCCAAACCAGCGGTGACAATACGGAGGGCTCGCCGTCCGAAGAAGGCCACTCCGAGCGGCGGTCACCTCGCTTCCTTTTGACTTTTCTTCTAGTACAATGCTCCCCAAACTGCCCTTTAAGAGATTTTGGATTTCAGCTCCCAGAAGCTTCAGCCATGTTGGCCAATAGTTTGGGATTCTGGAAGCTGTAGTCCAAAATCCCTCAAAGAGCACAATTTGTAGTATATAACCTGCCCCTCTACCCTTTGATTACTCCTACTGTGGGCTCTATCGTTGTAGCAACTTGTGCAAGAAGTAGTTTAATAGGCCTAACTGCTGAGTTACCTAATCTTTACATAATTTATGTTAGATTCTTCCTCTACCTATACGTCTATCACAGAGAACTCTGCACTTCCTGCACTATGACCCTAGTGACCCTAACATTCATACATCTGAAGTGCCACAAGAAGTCAGTAAAGGGATGACCAGAGCCTTTAAAACCTTATAAGAATCTCACTATACAAAGGGGTCATGTAGCACCTTTGAAACTAAGGGGGTCAACAGACTGCCCTTAAGGGGCAGCTTTGTGCTGTCCCATTCCTCACTGGATCAGGGCCACAGCAATTGCAAGCCATAGCCATGGCCCCGACCTGCCAGAGGAGTCTTGGCATTTAAGAAACCTTTTCCCTCGCGGCAAGGTTGTCCATGCGGCTGGTGGCGCATTAACTTCTGGGCTTACAAGGTATTTTCACAGACCGATTGTTCTCCAGCAGCAGAGGCAAAAGCTGGAAAGGGTGTTTTAGCCACTACGGCAGTAGCTTTTCAGCGCACCTTTGGTGTAGCACATTTAAACGCTGCGCTAACAGAGCGCCGTGACATATCCCGCCTTTACAGAAATGTTACCTTTAAAGTGAAAAATTTGACATAACCCTTTTTTAAAATATACACATACATTTTAGAGTGGAACAGAATTCCAGGCCCTGATGCCACTATTGTCCTAAGTTTTTTTCTGTTTGCAGATGGATGGTACACCAGTTAGTAAAAAACACACCCCAATAAAGATATTCTAGATCAATGAAATTTTCTCTGGATAACTCCAGGGCTTTAAACAAAAATGACTTAAAACAGAATATATTCAATACCATTTTCAGTTGGAATTACCTTTCTGGAGATTCATCTTGTTTTTTAAATCCAGGAGGGAGAGCAGGCCCAAAGAATCCATCATCATCATCTTCCTGATATCTTCTCTGTTTCCTGAAATATATGTCAAAATTGCTGAGCATTTCCAGAACTTAGCATGGAAAATGGTTCTTCTTTGGTTCATAAGCATAACTCACACGTGGGAAAGAATACATATGTATGTGTGGAATCACAGAATTGGAAGAGAGCACAAGAGCCATCTAGTCCAACCCCTGCCATTCAAGAACTCACAATCAAAGCACTCCAGACACATGGCCATCCAGCCTCTATTTAAAGACCTTAAAAGAAGGAGACACCACTGCACTCAAGGGAGTGTGTTCCACTGTTAAACAGCCCTTACTGTCAGGAAGTTCCTCGTAATATTGAGGTAGAATCTCTTTTCCTGTAGCTTGCATCCATTGTTCCAGATCCTATTCTCAAGAATAGCAGAAAACAAGCTCACTCCAGTCTCAATATGACACCCCTTCAAATATTTAAACAGGGCTATCATGAAGGAGCCAGCATGGGGTAGTGGTGGGTGTTGGACTATAACTCTGGAGACCAGGGTTCAATTCCCAGCTTGGCCATGAAACCCACCAGGTAATCCCACATGCTCTCAGCCTCATGGGGGGGGGGGGGGGGGGGGGCAGTGGCAAACATCTGAAAAATTCTTGCCAAAAAAACACATAACATGTTCACCTTAGGTCGACATAGGTCAAAAATGACTTGAAGTCACACAACAACAATCATGTCACCTCTTAACCTTCTCTTCCCCAGGCTAAACATAACCTAAGCTGTTCCTTATAGGGTATAGTTTCCAGACCTTTCAGGCCTCTGGTCTCCCTCTTCTGGACACACTCCAGACTGTCAATATCCTTGAATTGTGATGCTCAGAACTGGATACAATATTCCAGGTGAGGTCATAAATATGTATATGTGTATCTTTTCCTGTACACACAAACACGTGTACAGCGCTCAAGCCGCGGGGCACGTGCGGGGCAGAAGGGGCAGCGCGTCCCATTCAATTGAATGGGCATGCACGCCCGTTGCGCCCCGCGCGCCGCCACGCACAAGCCCCATTGTTTCCAATGGGGCTCAAGCATAAGTGGAATTTGCCTTACGCAGCGGGATCCAGAACGGATCCCCCGCCTAAGGCAAGGACGGACTGTATATGGAAATGTAATTAGGATGACCTTGTGTGTGTGTGCGAGAGAGAGAAAGAGAAATAAAGAGAGAATGAATGGGCCACAGAGAGTAGGTGTAAGTGCAAGTATGGGGGGAGGGGGAAACAAACCAGTGGGACCTAACCAACATCTGTTGGCAGGCAGCCCCCAATGTCCTGGTTCAGGGCCACTTGTCTTTGATCATGGCCCATGGACTCCCTATGTACCTACCATGCCAGATTGTGATTCTTTAAAATGATAAATAAAAAATCAGAACCTTTGTCAAAATAATGACTTCTCATGTTGATTTATTCATATATAATGAAATTATTGGAAGACAACTAACATGTTCACCAAATTCCAGATTGAAAGGACAAACCAGTGCCATAGTGATACCAGCAAACTATGACTGTATGTCAAACTATCATCTGAAGTTGAAGAGAACTACAGTTGGACCCCAGCATTCATGGGAGTTATGAGGACAGACCCCCCACAAAAGTGGAAAGACTGTGAATGTCTGCAGTGCCATCCTTCCATGGTGGGACCCTCTCAGGAGTGGTGAGAGGCTGCCATTGTGGATCCCAGCTCAAACTTATGTGTAACTACTCAAGAGCAAGCCCCAGTACAAAGCTCCTCAACATCTGCAAAGCAAAGCTCAGTTCCATGCAACAGTTTCCCAGAGGTTAAAAAACCTCTTACAGTTGGCTCTCTTCTGCTGGGGCTTGCCTTCCATGGCTTTGAGCTTATGTGAAAGGCAAGCCCCAGCAGAAGTAATGGAGTGGATAGCCGCACTGCACTCCCTGCACCACAAGCACATGCCCCATTATTTTCTATGGGGCTTGAGCATACGCTCTTTTCCTCACTGAGGAATGGATCCCCCACACATGGGGAGGGAGGATTTTATCTGACAGCCTTTAATTTCTTATCTCTGATCACTGCTGAGAAATAACAGTAGAAGAGACTGTTCATTGCTGAAAGTACTCCATTCCTGCCACAGGAATTTGTCTTCACTTAGTGTGTTAGGATCCTAAGGTGGGATACACCAGTATCTCACCTTGGCACATTAGATACACAGCCTTTTGTGCTTAGCATTTCATTTTTGAAAGACAGAAATAGGCCAGATACAAAGGACAACAAAGCTCCTTTACCTTTAATAGTATGTAGAAATGGGAACTGTAGCACTTTGCTTATTATTATACAGAGGTGAGACCTGTGTCTTCTGCACAACTATTAGAGGTACATGAGCCCCACCGTCTGTTGCATCTGCCCACACTACAGAGAAAAGAAAGATGGATACACGGGTATTTAAAAAAGAGTAGCAAGATCTACATAAAAAGTTAGGGTTAATGGTAGGTCATGGGTTTGAAAAAACAACAACAAGAAGAAAATAGTATTAGAAATATCCTGATATTCTTTCCTAAATCCTGCCTCTCAAAGCAGAGCTCAGTTCCATGCAACCGTTTCCCTCTTTTCTGAACATGAGAGCTTTCAGGGACCTATACTGTCAAGATTTTAAATCAGTACATGGTTTTTAAACTGTCTTCTAAACATCAGTGTGAAACCAAAGTGGTCATAGCTCAAGAACTGAGCCTAAACTAGGATGAAGAACCTTTGGCTGTTGAGATGTACGGAAGAGTAACTTAATAAGTTCCTTGCCACAGGCTTCTAAGAACTGAAGTCCGAAATGGACAGACATTCCTTAGGCTTTGCATGCAGAATGTCAATGTCTGGTACAGTGGTGCCTCGGGTTA
>NC_056524.1:141507065-141543648 GCF_019175285.1 Sceloporus undulatus | reverse complement strand
CAAGCAGCTAAATTCTCTGCCAAAGGCACTTATCTGGCTGATGGGCTTCCACTGTTATTGTTGCATAAAGTACAGAGAATTTCAAACGATACTCCAGGAAAGTAACACTTTTACACTGAGATAACCCAAGTTAAAAAAGAGAGAAGCTTGTTCCAATTAAGGCAGCTTTTGGTATAGGAAGGAAGTATGAGAGGCATCTAAATAGCCTGGTTGCCTTGCAGGATTTTTCTTGGATGTCACAAAAAAACAGGCCTTTTTATTCATTAGCCAAACCCCCATTGCAAATGACTATTTTCCTTTGCCAAACAACAGTTCTTTAGGCTCACTAACCACAATAGCCAAAGTCTAATTGCCCAGCAGAAACAGAACATTATCCTGTATTCAGGCCAGCACCCATTGATGATGTTATGTTCAGCGGAGGGAGCACAGGAAGCTGATATTACACAAGTGGCCCAAACCCAAGTTCGGACAGAGAAAATCTCGGTAGCCATTAGTCTATGTAGGCCTAGATAATTCATTGGAGCATAAAGTTTTTACACATGCTAGGTGTTTAAAAAGACTCTGCATGCTGGACTGTTTTCACATGTTAATCTTACCCAGTTGGGCATTACTCTAAACCTGGTCTCAGAAAGAAGGATGCCATATTTAGAACAGTCAATTCACCACCATAGCCTTACTCATACTAGTACTCTCTGAATGACCCACATTGGATGACTGAGGACTTGGGCATTTGACACAGTGTTCAGTCAGCTACTGTGGGTCCTTCCCTTTTCGTTGTCCGCAACCCACCATAACCAAGCATGGCAGAACTTGCAAATCCGTTGGAGTAATACAAACTCAGAACAGAGATTCCACCTCGACATTAGGCCTTCCTGACGTAAAAGCTCTTTGGACAGTGAAAACACTCCTTGGAGTGTCGTGGCGTCCTCTTGGGTCTTTAAACAGAGGATGGATGGCTATCTGTCAGGAGCTTGACTGAGCGTTCCTGCATGGCAGGAGGTTGGGCTGGATGGGCCCTTGTGTGTCTCTTTCCAAAACTCTATGATTCTCTGCTTCTAATTGGAAAAGTATGACTAATTACAATCAGCAGAGTAACTATATTTTGTAACAAGTGTGTAAACAAGCATTATTTAAACAGTTAAGTACAAAAGTAAAGGCACTTCTTGGTCCAGAGTTACCTGGCCTTCTGATACTTTCACCCGTTCCTTTTAATAAATGGCATTTAAAAAACATATTGTTAGAATATTATTCCCTTCTTTTCTCATCCCTAAAAACCAGCACACAGCATGCAGTGAAAACAGGTTACATCTAGAAAGAAATTCTTTTTGAAAAAGGTACCTTTCCAACTGGTGACCCTGACATGCTTGTCCTTATGAAGTTGATTAGTATGCTTTCTCGCAGGCATGCGCTTCTTCTCCTACTCCTGGTCTTAATTTGATTCAGATAAATCACCCCTGTCTCTTACCACCAATCCCTTGAAGCTTCCGTGATTCGTCCGAGTTCTAAGTTAACCACAACATTCCACAAGGAAGGCCTGTTTCATTTAAGCATGCTGCCTCTATAATCAGTGGCTATATTTCAGAGGGACGGAAGGCACAGCAAAACCACCCTGATGTATTCTTGGCCTTAAATTAAATCCTATGAAATTCATGGAAGTCCCTGTAAGTGAAAGACAACTGAAGGCCACAGTGTGGATTTAATGCCTGGTACCAAAACGAGTGTTATTACACCATCCATGGGCTGTATATATGTGTCTTTCAGGTTCTTTAATGATTTAATGTCTTAGGGCCTTTTTTTTTTTTTCTAGAAGAAGAGATGTAGAAAGAGAGCTGTATTTTATCTCCTGTAAGTTGGGTGTCAGGTCTGGAGTTCCTTGTTTTCAGTCTGCTATTAAGTGCCAAATTACTGTGATCAGAAACATAGGCTCGAACAGAATAGGCCAATATACACTGCTTCAGGTCACTTTGGAGGTATGCTGTTTAAATGCTGCATGTGTCCTAAGAGGCCGGAAGCCATGCCAAAGCCATGTTTTTTTTTCTTCCAATCCTAAAGACTGAGTTGCGTTTTGGCACAGTTTTGGCCTCTTAAGATGCATCTATTCATTTAAAACAGGGCAACCTCCAAAGTTACCCGAAGCGCATTATTTGTCCTGTCTGTTCAGGCCCCTTTAGCTGACTATACGTTTTGTAGGGCATTTCAAAAGGACGTGATTGCTTACTGTCAGGCTTTTTTCATCTTGCTCCTTTTGCATGTAGAGCCATCATATAAAAAAACTAGGCAGCCGCGGGTTGCATGCTGTAAGGACGGCTCTCTAGTTTCCCCAGTTATGATGTCCTCCCATTTCATCCCACTCACCCATTTATCATGACTTGAATTCCATAGCTGCTTTGAATCCATTTGGGAGAAAAGGCAAAGATCCCAAATACGTAAATCAATAGGATGAACGTCCTATCTCTGTTACCAGCTTTTCCCTGTCTTAGTCCTCTTTCATCATGGTGCCCTTCTGCCAGAGACAAGCATTTAGTTTGTATCATTCTCCCCAATTAGCCTTACCCCCATTGATAGCATCCCTGAGCTGTGCTTGGCTGGCACTAGCCAACCTGCCACCTCTCTGTCATATGACCCTTCCTTCAGAAGTCATTGTTTTTTGCGGCCTGCCATACAAGCTCACGGAGAATCTAGCACCTTAACATGAACAAAATATTGTATTTATTACCATATATATTATATCTATAATCCTGACAAGTGACAACAGCAATGCTGTACTGGGGAACATTGACAGGAGAAGTTGGGCACATCTGGTCATGCTGGATAAACGAAGGACGACACCAAAGGTAGAATGAAGATGCTTCACAGTATCTATGATTTTGCAATTAATAATCATATCAAACCTCTAATTTTGCAATTAATCTGTATATCATATACATATACTTATCTATAATTTTTTGGGGCCCACAATAATCTGTTGAAGCATCTTCATTATCCCTTTGTTGCTGTTGTCCTTCTTTTTATCCAGCATTAAACCCCATTACATCATGCTTTTGTCATTGTCAAGATATTGTAAGCCACTCTTCGAGCTTGTGCCAGGAGGAAGGCAGGCTATATACTGAAGAAATAAATATCAGATAAGCCAGTGGTATCAGCGAGGGAAGGCTGGGTTTCTGAATGCTAAGGTTCATGCCCACGCTCTCTGAAATTAGTTGTTGGCAAAGCACTATGTTATTTCACAAGGTTACAGGTTCAAGTACCTGTACTAGTAATCTCTCATTGAAATAAAATGACAACTAACGCTAAGACCCATTACTGGCCACCTTAAAAAAGATGCTGGTCTATTATAGTTAAAAAGCATAGATTACTTATTGAATCAGCTTAGGCACCTTGAATGTTCACATAAGGCCAACGAAATCTTATAACATAAAATTCTCCCAGTCTGCTTCATTGTAATTTGTACTCTTTTGAAGGAATTCTATGCAGATTTTGTAAGGCACATCACCAGTTCTTTGAAGCAATCTTACGGATTGCTTTTTCTGGTTATCCAGTTGTGTCCCCCACAGCCAGTGCATCATGGTTACATCAATGACATGGGAGGAGCCACCCTTCTCTTTGACATGAGAGGGATTGGCCTAACCCTGGACCTTGAAAATATGTAACAAGATTACAAGAAAAAGGGGAGACCCAGTGATTCTTTCTTTCTTTCCACTGCCAGACCTTGTCTGCTTAAATCTGGACTGAGTTACAAGGTGTTAGAAAGCTGAAAAAGCATGTTTAAATTATTCGTTCTTTCCTCCTTGACTCATGCATGCTCAAGTTCCCAGCTTTCTGTTTGTTTTAAACTGGTCGTTCAGGTAGGGAAAAAACTATCAAATGATCCTGTATAGCATGATGTTGTATGCATACTATTTTTTTTACTATTTTTTTTTGGGTTTTTACGCAATTAAAACACAGTACTTAGGACCTCACAGCCATAAACTAGTGCACACTGTTCTGAATCCCCTCTTTCTGGAAGTAGCAAAATTTGTTTCAACCAAGGCTGTATTTAGACTACGTGGGCTGCCCAAGGACTGGGACAGCTACATACATACTCTATAATTTATCCAGGTTTTGCCAGGGATACGGAGTTGAGACGCTATGGCACTTTAGTGGATTATCCCCATCTTATCATGTAAGGGGGGTGCGTTTTATCTGTTGGTTGCTTCTTGGGCCTCTTGGGCCAGCTTTTGATACCATTGACCCTGGTTGTCTTCTGGAATATCTGGAGGGTTGGAAATTGGAGGACCACTGGGGTTTGGTCCTTTCTCTTCAGGCAGGTTCCAGGAGGTGAGCTTGGGGACAGGCTGCTCCTCAAAAAGGAGGCCATATCAACAAGATGCCATTCTATCCCCAATACTATTCAAAACATCTAATTGAAAATTGCTTGGAGAGATAATCCCGTGACATGGGGGGGTTGGGATACGATCCGTATGTTGATGACACCCCTAAAATTACTTTCCAGCCTTTAAAACCAGCTTCAGCTAAAGATCGTGTGTCTCCTCTAAAAGCTGGACGAGATAATGGTTTGAGATAAGGAAAACAATTGCAAACTACATCTAGAGAAGACAGAGGTGATTATTATCACGGGTTCCTAATCTGGCGGCTGGAGGTGTAGCAACAGTTCTAGATGAGGTTACCCCCCCCACCCCCGTGACATCTGCAAAATTGCTAAGTATGCTCCCAATTTCTGTCATCCAAAATCATCGAATAAAGATGTGCATAGAACTGGCCCCCAGACCGAGGCCTGTGGGACCCCACTGGTTCATTCTCTCCAGGATGAAAAGGAGCCATTGTTGAGCACCCTCTGGGTTCGGCCAGTCAACAGTTCTATGAACTTCAAAATTTTACTGTATCTATAAAGATTTTTCTGAAGATTCTTCTGAAAATTCCCAGGTGCTCACTGGACAGGCTTACATGTATAACATTATCTGCCAGAGCACCCACTTTCATCGGATTAGATCTCCCTATCCTTCCCATCCCACTCCACCCATACATGCTTCTATCTTTTTTGCCATGGCTCTTCTCGTTTCTCTACACCAGTGCCACTTGAAGGTGCTAGGGCTCTGTAGAAAAAATGTGTATTCCAGCGCTTCATCCATTTTTGTTTCTCAATTTAGAGAGGTAGATCTAGTGGACCAGCTAGTACTGCCGGATTATAGGGAGAATTTTATTAACTAAAATTAAACAATAGATAAATAAAAAAAAGACATACCTTGGATGGTTTCCCAGAGTCCCTTTAGAATCCCTGTGACAAGTTTTTCAATGTGTTGGAGTTTTGAGTTCTGGACAGTTAAACACTAAAAAATTTTATTAAAAAATATCATGTATACGTTAGAACTTATGTTAAAATTGACCCAAAAAAACCGGAGTGACCATCCATGGGTAAATGTAAGATTTTAACCCTCTCTCTCCTCTCTCTCTCTATATATATATATATATATATATCTATATATATATATATAAACACATCACACACACACACACACACACATATACAGTATTGGAAAAGACAAGAGTTTTAATCTGCCCTGGAAGCACTGATCGACCTCTACATTTTCATCCATCCATTTACCTATCCATCCTTAGCACCAATAGTTACACTCGGCTGGAATTTTGTACGTTCTTTGGCATTTTTTTCCTTTGTTTCATTCTTTAGATCCTTTATTACATGCCCTAAGTTTTATCCTCGACGTATCCACGGGTCTATCAAAAATGCATATTTGGCCCCAAAAACCTGCCCTCAACTTATATATGAGGGTCCACTTCTAGTCGAGTATATACGGTACCTTTTTCCTTAAATGGCATTTAACAATTAAATCCCTGTCACTAGAAACAGTTTTGCCTTTGCCGCTGTTTTCTTTTGCCCAGCAAAATGACCTGAAACCGTTTTCAAGTTTATGACTCAGGCTATTCCAAAGTCCTCGGATGACATTCATTTTATACACACAACACAAAATTAATTGACAATGCACTCACTTAAACAAAGATCTTTAAATAAAATTACACACAGTTACCGTTTAAACCATTGTTTGGGGCCTGAAAACTCACCCTGTATTCCCATTTAATTGATTTTTTAACAGTGACCAGGACACTATAGTCTGGTGCTATTGTCTCTCGCTGCCATCCCCTTTGTTTACGAAACAAATGGTTCAAAACTCTGCTTAGTAAGCAGTAGAGTGCTCCTCTAGGCATGACTAGGCTTTTTTTGTTCCTGTAGAGAATCAGAAGATGCCTCAAAAATATGACCCAGCCACTTTCCAAAGCCTGAGCATGAAATCTCGATTTAGTGGCTGTAGCTCCTACACGTTTTGTTTCTAAGACTCTGATTTGATGAGAATTACTCCTGAAATGTTTTGAAGTGATCATGAACCAACGGCTTAGCAATCACAATTAATCCAAGGAGACCACCCTGTAGCAGCCTGGCCACCAAAACCAGCTGAAAGGCTTGTGAAAAAAAAGGTGAGAGGAGAAACTGGCCGGTTCGAAGCTGTTTTCAGCAAACTGTACAGAACAGCATATAAGTCACCAAGCACTTCAGTCATTTATAGCACTAGCACACACTCACTTTGTAGATCTTCCCGGCTAGGGCTGTTGGGTTGGCACGATGCTGAGTCCTCTCTCCATAACCAAAGCTGGGCAGGCAAGTAAGAATGGGATCCATTTTCCTCTGTGCATAGAAAATGATACTAGCATGTCACCAAAGCGAAGTCCCACTGGAGGTGAAAGGCAGGCTGGGATTCTTTCTGAAACACCACGTCCTTTTCTTCCACTGAAACCATCTTCAGAATGCCATGTTAATCTACCACGCTGAACAACGTATTCAAATAATATATGGGAAGGGCTATTAGAACTCTAAAAACTGGTAACTCTTCTCCCATAGGTCAGATGCAAACTAAAACATATTTCTTGGTTTGCAACGCTCATGGGGATTTAACCAGATTTCAGCATAAATCTATCCAGCATGATATCCAGGATGCGCTGGTTCTTGTCATGCCTACCATGGTTTATTGTTACACAAATGTTTTTAGATTTCTTCCGTTTGACTTCGATCATGGTGACATGGGATGAGACACCCAAGCCCATATCTCCACTGCTCGCTTAGGTCTTGGTAGATTCCGGCCCTGACCTTCCTGTTTGAGTCTATCCATTGGCATACAGTCTTCCTCTCTTTCTCCTACCTTCTACTTTTCCTAGCATGATTGTCTTTTCCAATTTATGCCTTCCCCTTGGTGTGGCCAAAGTACAACAACTCCATTACTAGTCCAGCAATAAACCTTAAACTTGCCTACTTCTCTTACCATCTCTTGAGATAGTGCTAAGGCTGGTGGTCTTAGATTTGAAGGGGTTCTGGATGTTCTCGGTGAAATACCCCAGTAATGTTCCCACGTGTGCAGATTCAGACCTACCTTTCTGTCTTGCCCTCACACACACACCTATTTAGTGACAGGTTCTAATATGCCATGTTGATGAGTAGCTGTCATTGCCACCAGAACAAGCTAAGTCATGACTTGAATGAGTCCATCATCCGTCTCTTCTCAAGGGTATGCGGAAGGTGACGCTACAGGAATGCTGCTTGCTGTTGTCGGGCACCAACAGCCTCTACGTACGTTGTAGGATAATATTTTCCCTAACATATACACACTAAGCCACCTGAGTCCCATGCTGAGAAAAAGGTGTCACTAAAACAATGACACAGTCTGTTAGCTTCTTATGCCCGGCCTGTCTGGTACAGTCCCAGGGAGAAGCAAGACCTGGAACAGTTCTGCGTGCTAGATCAAACGTAACCCAGTTTTGTTGTTGTCTGCCTTTCAAATCCTTTCTGCGCCTTGTATGGCAAACCTAAGGTGAACCTATCCACAGAAATTTCTTGGCAAGATTCTTTCTGAGAGGTTTACTTTGCTCCTCTGATGATGAGTGCGTGTCACCCAGTGGGTTTCCATTGTGGAGTGGTGATTCAACCCTGTTCTCAATCGTCGTCAATGCTTCAAAACCACTATACCACACTAGCTCTCAAAATTCAGTTTCATGTTGTGTCTGAAATGAGTACTTTCTTGGATTTAAACTCTGGTTATTGGAAGCAAGCCAGGCTTACAAACCCACATTTGATCCTGCCTTGGCCTAATTTAATTTTAGGTAGATATGGGTCTACAAGCCAGCTTACCCACCTGCGTGGCTCTCCGTTAACCCAGATCAGGAGTAACTGGAGACAAGAGGACTGGTTTTTAATTGTAATGCTTACAATTTTCTTTTTTATTTTATTTGTCACACCTGTTATTAGATTGTTTTAAATAAAAGGTTTCCTAATTTTTTTGCTAGCTAGGTGAATACAGAATGAAAGAGGATGGTTGAAGACTGTGGAGCTGAATATGGAATATGCCCCTCCTCCTCCCCCCCCCCCAGGAGAGCCAAACAAAACAAACAATAAAATGCGATGTTCTAAGGAAAGCTACGCTCTTAGTTAATGATGATTGATTTTTAATTTGGATTTACTTAATCTTGAAATTATTGAGAGAAACACGTAAACCTGCCATCTCAAATATTCATTTTCAAGCTGGTTTCATTACCGAGAGCTAGTTCTGTTGGATTTTTTCTTCTTCATTTAGTTAGTCCATCAGGTTCAACCATTACCATGTTTAGTCACAAGAACCAGACTTACTACTCAAGACTAGTTCCAGTCCGGGGCATCATTAGGAGTGTGCAGGAGATGTGGGTCACAACCAGGTGACATCCTAAGTGGGGAGAGTTGACACCACTGCTCCCAAAAACCCTGCCTTTTGCCTGAAATATCCCAACTAAATTTAATTTACTTTCAAAATTTTATTTCTTTAATTTTAAAATTTTAAATTCTTTTAAACTTTTCGGTGTGTTCTAGCTTTTGAGGGTTCTGGCTGTTCTGGGTAGCACACCCAGTACATGTTTCCATGTTTTGCCGATTGCAAACCTACTTTCTGTCTTGCCTCACACACAAGCTTTATCTGTGACAGTGCTTGTAGTAAAAACCTCCTATCTTACCAGATGTTAACCTTAACTACAGATGATGTACATGTAAATAACATTTCCGCTTTGTACATGCTAATGCAATTTAGGGGTTACAGTGGTCCCTTGTTATACGCTGGGGGTTGGTTCCAAGATCCTCCGTTGGATAACAACTCCGTGTATGCTCACGTCCCCTTAAAATATAATGGATAGCAAATGGCTGTGTCCCTTATAACAATGGACAAATTAAGGTTTTATAGTTGACAATTTATACTTTTTTTGAACATTTTCAAACCTTGCATGCTTGACTCCGTGTCTAAAAGATCCGTGTATAAGAAGCGCGCCAACTGTATATTTTTAAATTTGATAGTTCTTTATGTCGCATTTGTTACCATTACATTCAGTGAGTATGGAAATTAGAATTCTGAGTACCATTTAGGTACAAAAAACCTCACTAAGGATTCTTCTATAGTGCGATTTGGGAGGAGATCAGTGTGTGTGGTGTGTATGGTGTGTGAGAGAGAGAGAGAGAGAGCAGTGACCACCATTGAGTACTGCCCTGGGTGACATCAACCCTTAGTGACACCACTGGCTCCATTGTCAGACAACTAATCTTCCAGTTTCTGTAGCGGATTCCTTCTACACTGGATTCCCTATATACACTGCAGTAATGCTCTGTCTTCTGGGGTTGGTGGAAAAGACTTCAGTTATTACTGTTTAATATATTCGACTCTATGTCGACCTCATATAATAGTCAAGGGCCAGTTTTGGACCACAATTATGAATTTCGCTATGACCCCAGGAACATCTAACACATGGACGTTTAAGGACGAATCAAAGGATAACAATGCCAAAAATTCCCACCAGGCATACACTGTTTGTGCTCATACCAAAAGCGCATGGCTGAGAAGAGAAAATAGAGGAGGGTTTTCAGTGATTCCAGGGCAGATGGCTGTGCCTTTCACCGGGAATGGCTCTTTTTTTAAATTGAAAGTTTAAAGTACATTCCTGACTTGACCATGGATAAGTCGACTTAGGTTTTTAGGTCCATTTTGACCTAAATTTCTAGACTTACATGAGTTATATAACAGTATTTACTATGCTATTAATTCTACATACCCCAGAAATGGTTTCCTGGAGTCTTCAGTTAAGAGCTGGTTGGTATTGCTTGATTCATTTGTGACCTGTAGCAGACTCACACTAAATCTTTTACATTCAAGGTCACCACCTTCACCGCTCAAGAGCGCCAGCAAATTGCCCCACACCGACGGTCAGCACTGGACGGCAATGTTGTCTTAGTGCCATTAGCAATGATGGCCCATAAGTGATGAATATTTTATTATTTTTGGTTTTGTTCCTTTACTTGCTGTCTTTCAAATAGCCCTTTGTCACCCACAAGTAAGTGTTCTGTTGCCCATCCATTTGTTTCAGCAAGCTTATTGTATTCACATTGGTTTTATAACGGGAGATTGGCCACTGACAAATAAAACTTTATCATCAGCTCCACTGGGCATGAATTGCATTAATTGCTTTGGGTTAGCTCTCTCATAGCCTGATTCTGCCCCTAAAGCACCTGATTTCTGAAAAACAATAAAGGATCCATATTACTGACGTACTTTTCTATCTATAAAAATCTGGAGGACTCAGAAAGATGTGAAAACTCTTAAAACCATGTGCAAAATATAAATCCAAAAAGAAAACAACTACAACCTTTAAAATAATTTCAGATAACTCCCTCTTTGAGTTTATAAAACCATTTTGGCTATAAAATTGAATTGCTACTTCCCTTGGGATAGACCTATTTAATAAATTCTGTATATGGTAAATCAAAGTTCACTTTGGCGGTCTTTAAAGGGAGTTGTATGGTCATGTTCTTGGAGTGCTTTCGTTGTATATCCCAGCATAGCAGATTTGACTAGATGATCCTTTCAGTCTCTCCAAACTCTTATGCTTCTACCCTTATGTAAAATTCCATTAATAATAAATTAATAAAATTTGTTTTATTTATATACCACTATTCCAAAATATCCTAGCGAGTGAACAGCACGAAGCTAATTATGCAAGTAAGCCTAATTTGCCCCAACCGTCTGGGTATCATTTAGCGACCTTGGAAGGATGCAAGGCCTGAGTCGAGCTTGGGCCTTTTGCTGGTCTTGAACTGCACCTTGGGTTGACACAACGGCCTACCTGAGCTGGGATCACTGGATTTTAAAAATACGTTCACCAAAGCATGTCTATCCAACCATTTTACGTACTTCAACTTCAATTCCACAAATATAAGTAGATTCCAAGTTCAGGTTCCCCAAAGAGGGATTAAATTTGTGGGTGGCCTTAGACCATTCATTCCTTTTAGCTGGACATTAAAACCTTACAGGGTTGTTGTGAAGATAAAATGGTTCAGAAGAAAGGGCACTACTTCAGCTCACTGGAGGAAAAGCTGGAAATGTTTTGTAGAAACTACTTAAATTTCTTCTAGTAATTTTCCCCCACAAAGGCAATTTTTAAATGGTACAGTATTACAGTGCAGTAATAATTGTCGTCTAAATTTGGGATTTACAACGTACTACAGGACTCAGTTAACAATTATACACCCATGGACCTAACTTATTCTAACATCAGCCTATAAATTCAAATGGCTACTGGAACGATTTGATTTCATGATTAGAGCACAATAGTTTAGTTAAGGCAACCTGTTTATGAGGACCAGCTGGAAAGTAGGTGGTATCTTGCAAAATTGATGGTCCCCCCCTGTCTTAAACTAGACAGTACATACAGATTCCCTTATCCCTCTAAACTCTTGTACTATAATCATGAAGGAAAAGGATCTTACCCCTGTGAGACGTTCATTTCCAGTAGGTAAGGACCAAAACCATCTGGACTTGGGATGCATTCCCATTTCACTCCTAGCAGTCAAGACAAGATGAAGAGGGTTCCTTTCATCAAACTACATGAGGGAGCTTACCCCCCCTCACATTTTAGTCACTTTTAGAACTCAGTAGATCGAGCTTGGGGAAAAAATGATACGGTATGCTGTGGAATAGGTACCGTGAGAGCCCCATTTTTTTTTTTTTGGGGTTAGGGACCAAGAACGGAAGGAGGGTTCTGGGGATGGGGGTCATCCCTGCGGGGGGCCCTAGGTTATATCTCTTGCGATCAGAACCGCTATGGCCCTGGTATCCCGATCCATCTAGTCTGTCCTGCCAGCACTCATGGGTGGTACAATGTTCCATCCTTATCTACAGGAAACGCACATCTCACAGATAAGATCAACATTCCATTTTCCAGTAGTATGGACGGCTAATCCTGGAACTTGAAAACTTACCAAAGCTATCCTAGGAAGGGTGGGTATTCTAACAGGCATGCAGTCTTCTAGGGCTGGAAACCCTATTGCAGCACCCTTCTCTGAATGCAACCTCCGCAGTTTCAAGGCATTCCCCCCCAACCCTGTAGTGTCTACCAAAGGTAAATGAGATTTCCAGGTGGCTGTCCTGCACGTGTCAGTCAGCGGGGGCACCTTGTTAACCAGGGTCCTATAGTTGCTGCACTTTGGGAAATGGGCTACAAACACATGATGATAATAACTGGAGCATTCAAGTCTTGTAACATGCTACTACACAGTCAGGCATTCCTTATCCCAGATTTTATCAAAGGATTCACGCATCCATGGCTTCGAAACATATTTTTAAAAAGTATACATCTAAACTAGCAAAAACCTTATTTTTCCATTTTAATAGGACACCATTTTGCCTTGCCTTTATATTTAATGGGACCGCGTATCCATGGATTTTGTTCTCCATGGGGGATCCTGGAACAGGAACCCCGGGATAAAACAGGGCGCCCACTGTAGTAGGTCTTTATCACCTGCTCAGAGTGGAGGGGAGACCTTTCTTCCCATGATTGAAGTTGAAATGAGACAAAACAATAGCCTCAGCTGATTGGAAGGGGCTTGGTTCTCTCTAGATATATCTAACAGCCTCTGCATACCAGAGTTGTACCATATCCTTTCCGTTCCTTGCGTCGGATGGGACCCCAAGTGAGAAGAAAGATCACCTCCTTTGATTCGTGGCAGTCGATTGACCTTGGGGATGAAGGTACTTGGTCATTCGTCCTCTATCAGAGTCTCACCTGATTGTGCATTCATCGCGCGACACCAAGCCCAGTCCCAGATACCCCACATCAATTTATACCAACTTAATATACCAAAAAACGATGTAGTCCAAACGGGGGTCCCCAATATACAGGAAAGCATCCATACATATATTAGGGACAATCCTGATGGATCCGACTTGGGAAAGCCAAGGCACTTAGCTATGATGGATCACTCAGGATCAGAATTTGTCCAATCCCCTTCACATAGCGCTTTGCTGGTGGGTGTTGGATCTGTGATTGCTTGCATACTATAGACAAAGGGAGCTTTGTTAGGAATGAAACTTTTTTGAGGACATTCACAGATTTTATCCCAATCATTCTCACATCTTCATTCCACTTCTTCTCTCCTGGGAGAAAGTCATTTAAACTCCTGGATAAACCATTTTAAATCCTGAACACACTGCCCCTGGATCCATTTCTTGCTATAAATATGCATGCCTAAACAAGCAATTGGGTCTAGGTTGAAACTAGGCCAGAACTCTCTGCTATTTTTGACGAAACCACCTCCGTAGCTGGCCACCCCACACATTGCAGGGGTGACCAACTGAGTCTCTTCATTCCAGTAACCCCACAATAGAGCTCGCTTCCGCTTGCAACCTGCAACTTGCTATCTTTTACTGGCCTTTGCCTTCATTAACTCTTGTGGCGTGTGTGAGACAGTTATGCTTGCGTGTATTCTGATCCTCTTTTATAACTCAAACTAATTTGGAACCCGTTCTTGGATTCTTTGATTTCAGAACTGGTATACCAAAAGCTTAGAATCGGCTTTATGTTACCAAAGCCCTCTTGCTTATTTCCTATTTTAAGCTTAATCAATTTCCCCATTTAATTCAACTTGAGGTGCCCTCTCAGGACCCCTGCACTTTAGAGACTTTTACGAGCCAAAGGTTATGTGAGTCGCAGCGCTTTCCAGATGAGATGTTTTAGGGAAAGCCTCCCCTAGGGACTCAAAGGGAACCACCCCTTCAGAGCTTTGAGTACTGTGCTTAGCGTCTAAGTAAGAAAAGTGGTGGGCTGTAGTGCAGGGCTCAAGTTGGTTAGGCCCTTTAGGAAAACTGGATCAGCTGTCCCCTTTACTTATTCACCCTGTGAGTCGTAGTACAGAGCAATGCTGTTTTGATGGAGATCGAGAATTTTGGGCTCTGCAATGGTTTCTTGGTGTGGAGGAAAGAGCACTGCCATGGAGTCATCGCCCAGGTATGTATTCTGTCATTGCAATCATCAGTCTCTGTAATGTGCCCCATAGTTTTAGACTCACCGTTGGCTTCCACCTATGCTGTCTATGGCTTTGCAATTGTACTGATGCATTCCTGGGGTGGTAGACGAGATGTCCCGCACCATTGTATTGGTCAGTGTCCCACATGCTGGGACTGCTTGTGATGGTACTATTGAGCTCTTTGCATGATTCATCAAGCGATGCCATGCTGTTCAATGAGGTTGAGGACCTGGCCTACCTCCTGTAGTCCTGTTGTTGGACGTTGAGTATATTCAGCATATCATTAGGTAGGGCTAACTCTGAAGATGAATCCTCCTCCAATGCACTATCAGAGCCACCATACCTGGTGACACCTGAGAAGCTGATATTAGGGTACAAATGGCAGCACCTTCCCTAGAAATGTTCCTTATAGGCCAATCATCGGTAACCCACAGTCAACTGGATGGACTCAGATTGTGAAGGAAACATCCTGTGGAATCGAGAGAGATGAAATCACCAGCTTGACAGGGCCTCTCAGGATGTTCAGTTTTCCCTGCAGCTCCCTCCTTTCTCATGAAGCAGTTTATTTTCACAGAAGGTCAAAGATGCCTCATCAAGGCTGTCTTATTGCGGAAGAGAATGGAGAGTAGATCTCTTCCTCTCGAGATTGAGAGACCTTATATTTGCTTGGTCTGATGCTATAGCCACCAGTAGGTTGGTGGTGTTGGTGGCATGTTGGACCAAGGGCGAAGCGAGAAGTATTGGCATGATATTTAATGTGAATTATCCTCTATCTGTGCTGGTCTATGTACTGTATAAAAATGAAATAAAATGAACTATCTGTATCTTTTGCAGCCCACAGAGGAAATTTCTCTCCCCTGGCTGCGCCATAACTTTCCCTCCACTGAACCGGGGGGGCTGCTGCCCTCCGTATTAGAGGCCTGTCCATCCCCGCTGCTGCTGGGGGAAGGAAGATTCAGCCGGGAGATGATCCATTGGCCGATTGCAGCAGCTTCTTCCTTTTGCATTGAATTAAACTGAACTTCCACTTAAAACTTTACCTTGCTCTTGCAGTTGTGAAGAAAGAGGTGGTAGAAGAGGTCGGGTGAGGGAAAGGGTTTGAAAAGGGGTGGTGAAGTGAAAGGTCAAAAGAAAGATGGAAGATGATGGCCTTTTCATGTGGGGGTCCTGTCGCCCTAATCCCAGCAAATGTCGAGGGACCACTGTAAATGTATTGACTCTATGCATCCCAGAGTATATTTGCGAGTATTTTGAGTGACATTTTTATGTGCTAACCATTGTTTAATATGAACGTTTTTAACGATGGCAAATACATGGCGATGTGCAACTTTGAAATTGTATTCCTGCCTTTGGGTCTATGCCAGTGGATTGAAGAAAACCCGTTCCGGTTGTTTTCAAGAGGGCCACTTCTCTTCTGTATAACATGTAAAAAAAACTCACATGCCTTCAGTTCACAAATGTGACCAATAGTACAACAGCTGTGCCAATAAATAATAAATGTGATCCATGTCCGCCGATGTGGCAAATAGTACTATTCCTGTGAACAAAAGTCCATTTCCATTCCATTTAATTTCTTGTTCTCTATGCTTGCCAGTGTATTTGAAAGCTTGCGCTGAATAGCAGGGGGCCTGCCTTCTCATGGCTTGCCCTTCACGGCACTTGATCTGGGCCATGGTCAATGGGATGCCTTATTGGAATGCAAATCACATGTCAAGGTCAGGCCAAAGTCCAAACCGAAAAATGAGCATGGCAATTACAGGCAGTTTTCCATGTATTATTAAAAATCCCTTTGAAGATTGTCTTTAAAGCTGAAGGGACAATGTATGTAGAAAATCTTTTACCAAGTGTTAAGCTATTCCAATTGTAGGTTTATAAACCAGACGTGAGGACAGGCAGCGGCTATTTTTGGTACTAAAAACTTAACAGTCTAAGCAGTTAAATAATCTGCATACTGGTCTCTGATGGCACAAACTCTTTTAAATTCCTGACATGTCCAGTTATGGACGACAGAGTCCCAGTATTGCTAAACGGGTATATGAGCAAGTGACATTCTCTACTCCGCCATGGCAATGCATCTGGATAAGTCACCATACTCTCAGCTTTAACCGAAGCCAATGGCAAATCTCCATTGAATACCGGCCAAATTCTTACCAAGAAAAAGCAACGTATCGGTCACAAATTTGAAAGCATAAAAACAACCACCATACCCTCACCATTGCCAATATGTCTTGGACTGAATGGGAGTGCAGGTAAACCATATCTGAAGGACTAGACATTTACATATAGGAACTAGCATGTTTAAAGTCTAAGTTTTCAAGGTTTTATTTTTCTTCCTTACTCTACTAATTTTTAGTATTAGTGTGCTTGCAATAATGATTCAGAAAATTACATAGGACATGACCTGAATTGTAGATTTGCTAAAGTGGGCAGGGCGGATAGGGTTAATTTTAATGTACCAGCGCTGCCGCGGAAAGGAGGCTGACAACCCTTCGGCCTCAGGATTTTGCTACAATTTGCCTCTCATTCTCCCTTTCTTGGCTGGCTATGATACTAGCAGTGGAACAGACTGAAAATGTCTAAGGCAATGGACTTAGGATGGAAAGCAGGGAAATGTTCAGCTCCCCTTACTGTAAGCCTCCCTGTAAGTTCTTTGGTAGAGGGCAAAATATAAACATTTTAACAACAATAAATAAATCAATTCTGTCCTCTTTTTTTCGACACAATGATGTTTACTGTTATCATTTCTTTCATTGTTAGACAAATTTGAATAAACTTATTCCCCATATATACTTTAATCCAATTCTATTCAAACATTATGAGATGCAAAAAAATCATCAAAAAAATATTTGTATGTAAAATCAAAAACAGTAGCAAAAATGGATGTCACTTTCCACTCACTGGACAGCTGTAGTCTAGACAAACTCTTATGATCCCCAGTGCAATCTGTTTATTTTCCACATAATCCTAAAGTGGACCGCCGCTTCCAATTATTCCAAAGGGTTAGTTCTCTTCACTATTATGTATTTCAGCAGTTTCCCCAAATTCCTCATCAGGAGCATGGAAACTGGTAATATCTGGGGCAACAGTTGATTCCTTGCTTTGATCTTCCAGGTTCATTCCATTCTGTTCCTGTTAACTGGTTGGGCAAACTATGAGAGCTGTAGTTTCACTAGGCCTGTCGCCAATACCTCTTGCACAGCTTGAGAAGTCTCTGCTTCCAGTCTCTAAATGATGCTGTCATTTCGTCTTGCAAATGGAGTCCAAAAGATTCTCCCCTTTCGAAGGATATAGCGAATACATGAAGAATTACATTTCTTTCATGCCGTATGTCCTTTGTAAAGCTCGGAGGAAAGGAAGAGAAAGTATTGAGAAACATTTGGCGACATTCGGAGATAACCTATAGAAAAAGGAACTGCACATCTGGTGGAAGACTGTAGGACATGAGTTAGCAACTGCAGCCATAGTTCACTTTTACCTCCCAGAAAACCTGTGGCAGACTCACCTGACTCATTTTGGCCCCTAACTGCTATGGACAAACACTCACTATGCACCTTCAGGGTACTTTTGGCGTTATCTGGCGGCTGTTCTTCTACCAAAAATTCAAAGAGCATCTATCCAAAATGGGACAGGATTTCATTTGTACGCAATGGATTTGAAAAAAACCTTGAACCCTCACAGCTGAGTGGTGCTCTATTACAATACTTGAGCTCCTAATTCTTGGGGTCTCTAAGGCCAAAAGAAGAGGCTTCTGTCCCTTCGGGGGAGAGCAGTGACATCAGATGATGCACTCGCCTCAAGGTGGCCAGAAGCCACTCCAGCATTCCGATCTTTAAACCTGATCAACAACGGAAGCTAGAAACGGGGCTTCTTTAGCAGTGGCTTCGGGACTTGTCAGCAGCCCCACTTTGGGGAAGCAGACGTTGTGGTTTTGCCGCTGTCCTGGCACAAATTATGGTCAAGCTGCTTCAGCTACTCCGGTGGGCCGTCTGCTCACTCTAAGTCCTCCTTTGAGCAGGAATGAACAGTTGGCTGCATTCTGTTTGATTTCTCTGCTTTAGTTTTGCTCTTATCTGTATTTTATTTTTAAACAAAGAGAATTGATGGCAATGTCCATATGACGAAACACTTGCTAAAAAGCTCAGCCTCAGCGGCAAGGCAAACGGCAACTTCCCCCCTGAATGAATCTCGCCAGAAAACCTCCATGACAGGGGATCGTCTTAGGGTTCATCATTAAGCCTGGAAGTTGACTTGATGGCACACAACACCAATAATATTACAAGTGAAATTTAATTTCACGGTAGGTAATAGCTGCCCGCAGAAAACTTTTAAACAAATTAAACTGAAATGTAAGACCACAAGGAGACATGTTTCTGTCCTAAAAGCAGTACTTCAAACCTGATCCCCTTCAGATGTTTAGGATAAACAGCTTCTATCATCCCCAATCAGCAGAACAAGTCACTTACATAGGCTGGCTGGGATGAGAGATGCCATTATACAGCGGGTGTTGGGAAAGTTGATATTCAGACTAAACTGGCTATGTCTTGAAGTTTAACTTCTACACAGTTTTCTAGCAAATAATGTGGGGAGAATTCTTTATAAGAACCAAATTTACCTTAAACATTTTACTCCTTAATCTAAAAAAAACACTATTCCAAAAACCCAATTTCCTCTACTTATTTTCTGGGAAAAATAAGGCCTCAGGGGAGGTAAAACAATTCTCCCAAATTTTCTGGGTTCCCCTCCCTCTCTTTGGGCTCACGTCTCTCAAGTAAAAATAATAACTAATAATATTAAACCAGTACATGAGCAGGATTTAGATTAATAGGGTTCCCATATCATTTAGTTAAAAAGGGCTATTCACTGAGAAGATTCAAAACATCTGATTTCCACAACAAACTCCTCCTCTGCCAGAGATTATTGTCCATTAACTCCAAATTATGAACTAACGCTACCGAATCTTCAGCGTAAAATGGTAAACACTCATATGAGGTTTTTGTTTTTTAAATGGAAATCGAAGGCACTTTACATTCCAGCGAGAGTTGGACGGCGCTTGGTTTATTACGGAACAATGCTTTCTTTGTCTGTTTCGACCTAAGGGTTTGTACTGTGCTTGGTCAGGTCTTCTCGATTGTGGCATCTATATGATTAGCAGCTTCTTTGCTGCTTGTGTCTTTCTACGCCTTGCGAGATGTTTGAAGACTTGAGGCATACATACTGAGATTGCTTGGTTTCATCAAGTTCCTTTTCTGCAGTCTTGATGGGCTCTTTATAAGATAAAAACCAGTGATAAAATCTAGGGACTTATCAAATTAAACAACTGTTACATGAAAGTAAGTGAGCGCTAGGAAAGGGATATTCAGTGTAACGGACCATACCGAAAATAAATTATTTGTTGATAATGAGCCAAGTACAATTCAGCGTTTTAAAAAGTAAATGCAGACTCTGCATTTAAAAGTAATTTTATTAATTATTTAAAAAGGCTATGAATAAGGATATAAGTGATGATCATGTCTCCTATAATTCCAGTTTTGTCAGCTTACTCTTAACCCCTTCTAACCATTCTGTTTAAAATCACACAGCTGGAAAAATAGGACGAACATGCATGTATATAAAGCCTTTCTTTCGTCAAGATGTTACATATGTTGTGTATTTTTTTTCTGCATTTTCGCCAATGTCAAAATCCTTTATCATTGTATAGACAGTTTTTATAAACATTCCATATTATTTGCTGTAAATCTAGTTCTGTCATAGAACCCAAATTCTTGACAAAACTCATTAAAAAAACAAAAAAAATGTATCCACCATGCATGCCAATTGACATAACTGCAGTTGAAAGGTTGAATTTTATACTGCTTATATTGCCAGTTGGCTATGTTTATTTGAACAATTCCCACCTGCTCTACTAAAGACATCTTCTATTGCGTGAATAAAAATGAGGCCTGTTACAAATGGGCAGAAAGTACAGTGACTCAGCCCGTACTGGGTAGAAAGGGGCTTCTCTTCCAGCCTGCCCTTAACCCTCGTACGGAACTGAGTCCGTACGAAATGGCGTGCCGTTCCACACGGCACCCACCTCCCTTGACGTAGCGGGACACACTGTGTCTGCACATTGCGCCCCGGGAAATGACACCGCAAGTGCGCGCTTCGGCACTTGCGGCCATCTCTTCCGGTGCGCAGGAAGGAGCACGTTTTCCCGCTCCTTCCTTTGCAGCGTCCGGGAACTGTTGCGTTGGCTGCCTGCGGTTCCGGATGCTGCAACCGCCTTGGGCGGCAGGCAGGACAGCTGCTTTTCAGTGGTCTGTAACCCGCCTCTATTTTTCCACTGGGGAGAAATAAATAATCCCAGTTTTAAGGCCCTGTCTATGCTATACATAATGCTATTAGGGAAAATTCAACTTCTCTTATTTTTTCCAGGATAGAAGTACAAAAGTCTGATTTATCGCATCTGGTTCCCCCAGCAACTGAAGCAAAAAACTAACTAGAAACTTAAACCAGGCCGAGGCAAAAAATCATCCATATGGCTGAACGTGTTGATCGTCTCACAATCACTGCTACCGCTTAGGCTTCGTGTTGGCTTCGATCCGAACTTATTAGAAGAGTGGCAAGCTATTTCAATTCTTGTAAGTTCCTGGTTAGTTAAGCACACTTCTCTTGTATCATTAGCTAAGTCGGCTGTGATCAGGGCAGTGTGAACTAGCATGCTGGTTTGTTATGAACTAACCCAAGATTCTTAAGAATTCTTGTTCAGCATTTTGTGATATGAAATATTAACACTCCTCTTCTAATACTGTTCTATAAAATGCAAAAGGACGAATCCGCTTTCTACGGGGACTTTCATCTTCTATAGTCATCATGTAAAATCACTTTTAAAACTTTAGGATTTTTCCCCTTATACTGGCCGAGTTCTTCTTATTTTATAAGTTTTTTTTACAAGGTAACTCAGATAATTTACTTGTCATCAATTTTTGCCATTATGCCAGCCCATGTATACGAAATTTACCTATGGTTATGGATGATACCTGAAATTAACTGCAAACAGGTACCACATGGCTATGACCACTTGTTAATCAGCCCATAAGCCACAAAAAATCACCTAAGAACAAAACATTCTCACTTGAAGCCGAGGGTGACGGTAGGCAACACGAATTTGAAACAGTGATTCCCACCATCTTCCACCATCGTCATCTGTGGAACACCAAAATTTGATCATGTCCAATGTCTCCTCAAAATCAGAAGTAGGTACGTACGAAATGTTAGAGTCTTAATTACCATCTTGATCACTTTACTTTCTGACAAACTGCATAGCTGGCTACCAGTGCGCCAAAGCCTGAAAGGACTTTGCTTTGAATTACACTTAATTCCCAGGGTGGTTGCATCTTTTTCATTCCTGTTCTTTGTCTGAATCTAGAAGAGAGACAAGATCACAATTTCTATTGAAAAGAGACTCAACAAGCAGTTCGAGCCTGCACTGGGCTGATACAATCCTACTCCTCTTCGCCTTTTACGGTTACCCGCCCCAACACAGGTATCTCCAGCCATGTTGTTACACATTCAAATCTACATAGTGATTTCATTGTCGACCTTCTTAAAACACTAGTTTTATGGGGGGGGTTTCTTTTTATATAGTTTGTGTGCCGATGCTGAGTTTTCACAGCATAGAAAATAAACAGTGCTTGGATAATAGCAAGCTTTTTCTACTTCGGATTTTATATTGCTTCCTTATTTTAAACTTAAAACCCTCAGGCTCTGATAACTACTCAAATGATAAAAAATCCTTCTCTTTTTCAATTATCAAAGCAAAAAATGTTTTGAAACTCCTGCATGAGGAACAACACTCCTTCCCCCGCAGCATATCCATGCACATAGACAAGATTGATTCAGGGATTTATCTGGAATTAAGTCCAAAACACACTGCCGAAGTAATCCAGACTGAGGACTGCTTTAACTGCCTGGCTCAATGGCTAGGAAATTCTAAAGAAAACTGTAGTTTGTGAGACATTTTAGCCCTCTGTGTCAGAGAGTTTGATTGCCCACAGAAGTCCAGTTCTCAGGATGCCTAGCACTGGGCGCAGGGCAGTTAAATCAGTCTCAAAATGGATTGCTTCTGCAATGTGTTTGACCTAAGATTCTCTAGAGAACTTTTAGAACAATGAAGCGCTAAAAAATTTAAAGGACCATAAACCTAGAGAGAAGAGACAGGATTTTTTTGATTTTCAATGAGCAACAGACCAAACAATTGAGGAAAATAACATAAGAATAAAACTTCAACATGTCAAATACAATATAAACAACTGGTTGCAGAAGAAATTGTTAAACTATGAGCCTCTATAATTTCTGCTTGTGAATGCAGGTGTGTGCCCTGCTACCAAAATCTAGACTACCCTGTGTCTTAATCCAGGTACCCGATAATTTCTTACCGATGTTTAAACACGCAGCAAGGCCTTCACTATAGGTTAAAAACATGCGGCACACTGATATTCACCAACATGGCTTCAATGGACACAAGCAACAAAACATGCTTGGCTATAGCTCTAGCCATTTCACCACTTTTCACGCAGTGGCATGAAAAATCCACTCAGGTCTTAGTTTACCCCTTAAAGTAGTCTTACAGGTGCTTGAAGCTAATCCACGACCTAGATTCAGAACTCCTCTGGAGCGAATCTTCCTTAATTTGGACCATTATGGAGCAGATTCAATGTCCCCATTGGCATGTAACCCCCTGTGCTAGTGCCTACTATGTTTTTCCTGGTCCGTTCTGCCCTATTATGCCTGCTTTGTGCATCGCTATCTGCCTGCTCTGCCCCTGCTACCTGCTGCCCCTTGTCTTTGTGGCTGGGGCAGCGGGGTCGCCGCCGCCCTCACCTTGCCGCCTTCTTTACCGAATCCTCTTGCCTAGTGGACTCAATCCTTTGGAGGTATACGTTACATTGCGCATGCATCCTAAGAGTATGGAAGGATGCACCCAAGCATCATTTAAACAGCATACTTCCAAAAGTGACCTGAGCAGCTTTATTTTGGTGACTGTCTGTATGGGGCATTAGTTAGGCAAGATTCTGTGGAAGGAAGACTCCAGGAGCTCTGCAGGATTCCCTCTTCATCAGTCTATGGAACCTTCACTGAGTGCAGTAGTAATTACAAAATAAACCTGACCTGACTTGTCCTCTACCACACAGCACAGAATTGAATTGAGGGTTGATGCCAACCTTAAAGACAGCGCAGGGGCTGTGTTAGTGAGGTGGATTTGACTTCCCCTCTTTCATAAGCCGATCTGACCCTCTCCGCAAAACATTTCTTTTTATTTATGGCAGGTAAGGAGCTCACTTCCATCTCTACAGCCACCACTCCATTTTCCATACATAAGTCATTCGCATCATGTTATTTTCTTACTCCACTATAAACTGAAACCTAAAATCCAGGAACTGTCTTACGGCTCATTACTGGCCAAAATCCTAAGGGGATCAACACATCTCTCAGCGAAGGGTCTGCGTCTCAGCAGGCTGTCTTTTACTCCTTCTCAGTTCCATGGATCTCTACCACCCTTTGCAGGAGCGTGCAAGAGGCGTCCTTATCATGATACATATTCCGGATTTGTTCCAGAATCTATTTGTTCGCTTTTCTTGCTTTTCCTTGTTGCCTAGAAGTTCACAGTGAGGTGGTTTCCAACATTCCATTCATTTTGCTGAAATAGAAAGTTGGATAAACATTTTGCAACATTTCCTGTCTAAATTTATGCATTGGCTTCAGAGCCACTTACTGTAATTGTGGGATTGAGGTTAGCCCCGTTTACAGAGTTGTTTACAGTCTATTACAGCCAGAAGTGTTTGCTCATGTTGGTGGTCAAGGCTAATTCCATGCCTGGGTAACTGGGTCAGCTTGCAACCATTTTGCCACTGAAAACATATACCCCAGAATTGGGCCAAGATTCCCAAAGCTCGGTCCAGGAACACTCAGTTGAGACAACTGGAAATTCCCTCGAACTGGACCTGAAACTCTCTAATGGAAAAATTTAAAAAAAAAAAAAAAAACAGGGGGGGGGGTATTTCTTCTTATAACAATGAAAGAGAATCAGCCATTCCTTACTAATACAATCATACTCCAAGAAAGTATGCCAAAATTACCCAAACTCCAGTGTTCTAAAGTACCTCTCCGTTGCTCCTTTGATCTGTACCTGTTTTCTTCTTTTCGATTTTGCCCAAAGTATGGAAATTTCTAGGGCGCATACGTAACAGAAAGACTTATTACTAATATAACTGATAGCAAAATAAATGTCCTACAGACCTCATGCATTTGCCCTCAACAGTCAATACAATATTCCTCTGAAAGGATGTCAAAAAAGCAGAGCACAGCTTCCCAGTATGAAGCTTGGAAGGATTCCTGCTATTGTTTTCAACATTGGGGGACTGCTGGCAACATGAGCCAATGTTCATCTACTAAGAGAGATTGTAATGAAACAGACTAGGTACGTGTTTCAATCTTTGGGTTGCGACCCCTTTGGGGATTGAAATTGACCTTTCACAGTGTGTCGCAAGACCATTGTAAAGAAAGAGAAATATTTTTCTCGCTGGTCTTAGCAACTAACAACGGAATTTTAGGTTGGGGGTCACCCCACCATGAGGGGAACTGTATTAAGGTCGCGGGAGGAATTAGGACGGTTGAGAAACCACTGGGACTAGGAGGACCGTAGGAATCACTTTCTCTGCCGTTCCCTTTAGGGAATAAATCTCATTAATCGGACCTCTTAACTGTGGGTTAAGCGATCCCCCGCATGTGGGGTTACTGGATCCTCCCTTCTTCCCAACAAGAGTTTTCTGTTGGCAACACAAAAAAAAATGGTCATTGATTTATCGTCGAGTTCAATCCTCAAACTGTGGTAAATGAGTGAGCTTGCTTTACCATTTAGGACAAGCCATAAATCAAAACAATAACATCTACACCGGAAATTGATTTCGGGACTGAACAAACCCTTGGTCACAAAAAGTCTTCTTGTCCCATTAACAAATCAATGTTAAAATTATATCTATTTATTCACATTTTATTCTGATCCCTTTTCCTATTGTGGGACCCAAAGGCAGCATCTCCATCGAGAATCAGTTAAAAGGACTGATAGTTTTGTTCAAAACAATTTTAAAAAAAAACCCTTTTCAGCAACCATAAAATCATTGTTAAAAACATACAAAAAAAGAAAAATGAAATAAATAAACCTAAACACACCTTCCCTTCAAGCACGGTTCATCTCTTCTTTCCCCAGCTTTAAAACTGAGTTCAAAGACCATCCTGTTCAGGGAGCATTTCCCAGACATTAAGTGTTGTTATTTTGCTGTTTATTTAATTGGTTGTTTATATATTTTTGTTGAAATGAATTGTGTATTTAATTTTTGTATTATAATCTATTCTATATTCCCCAGAATGCATGCCACTGGCCCAGTCATTTCATTTTATTTTATTCTGTTTCTAATTTATGTACAGCACTGTGTAAACCTACGCGCTTTATAAATAAAGTTTAATATCAAGCCTGACTTAGTGGCAGGATTAAGAGAAAGCATTCCCTTTTCAGTGGGTCCTCGTTATCACGGGTTTGGTTCAGGATCTTCCTGTGGATAACAACATCGTGCATGCTCACGTTCCATTAGTATAATGGTTAGTAAAAGGGTGTCCCTTTATTTATAAAATGGCAAATCACGTTTGCATTTTAAATTTGTATTATTTTTTAAAAATTTTTCAAGCCCATGGATGCTTGAATTCGTGGATAAACTCGTGGATAGGAGGGGCCTTCTACCTTTTAGAGTTCTGGCAGGTCATAGAGGGAGATTACAGGTCTTTCAAAACTCGGGGACCTAAAACGTAAAGGGCCCATTAGGTCCTACCTACCATGTACAAGTAAACTTAAAAGCAAAGATCGAAAAATAAAACGGATGAAATGTTATGGTAATAACAATTCAGCAGGAAAAATAGTAGTGCAAGAGGCACAGAACCATGCATACAACTTGCAAACAAAACAACGCAGCGTAAGAACGATAGTTTCTGGACCAGTCCACTTCTAGTACGTTCCAGTAATTATTCTGCAGTGTGGAAAACAATGGGATATTAGAGGCCTGTTTCTCTTGTTTCCCACAACAAATGTATATGAACAAATGTTCAAAATATTGAAGGTAAAGAAAGGCTGCATAATCTCCAATCTCTCTATCCTACCACTCGCCAAGAGGCATGGGACTTTACTGTGAAAGAGATGGGGGAAAGAATAAGATATGGGAAGTGTCGCAGGCTCCCATCTCCCTAGTGCCCTGAACAGCCTGGTATGGTGGTCTCAAAAATTCACCAAGAAGAATGGGAGTCGGCTGTGCTTTATGGGGATCATCCATGTGTGTGATACCACCCAACAACTCAAGTGGGATGATTCAAAGTGTTTTCTGAAATAACCCAAATGGAAATAAAAAGATAAGAAGTATGGAATATCCGAACGCATTCCTGTCTACCCGAAACCACAGACATGTAGAGGTGGGTAGGTGGGAAGGATCATAGAAGGACTTCCAGAGGAAAAGATCCCTATCCCCTCATAACCCTCACATGCCTTTACTCACTTAGGAGATAACAAACTAGATTTTGTCTCTCCCACTATGCCAGGGAAACTACTGTGTGACTTTGACGGAAAGTCACACTCTCTCAGCCTAAGAGGAAGGAACTGGTCAACATTCTCTAAATAAATTTTGTCAAGAAACCTCCTAGGATAGGATGCCATTAGTCAAAGCCTTGTGCTGGGCCAAATGGCCGTAATAGAAGTATTATTATTATTATTATTAGTCAAAGCCAAAATTGACGGCACAATAAGACTATCAGCTCACTTTCTTCTTTCCTCCCTCCATTTTGCCATTTCCTCTGGAGTGTCCAATTTGATTATTTTCGGACACCAGGCTGAATGCATCTAGGAGACAGGAGGGACGAAGTAGAATCATGAAGCAACCCATCTTAAAAAATAATGAAATAAGTGTGCTAATCATGCTTTAAACTAACTTTAAAAAGACAGACTATCTTAGCCAAGCATGGACAACTTGTGGCCCTTCAACTTCCTCTCCGTCTAAGGTTAGCATCATCAATGTGAGACTTGTGAGAGCTGCAGGCCTACATTACGTTGGGGCCACAGTTTGCAAGCCAAAAGAAACTCCTTCCAATTGTGTTTTAAAATTAAACATTCATATCTTGTTTTTTATCACAAAAATCTCACAGGGCAGCATTTTTCCACCTGGGCTTGCCGTACGCGTAAGCTTTACTTAAAGCCGAGTATGGCAAGCTGAGTGTATGGTCGTCCGGACATGCTGTATGCGGGCATCTTTTACCCAATCAACATTAGTTTAACTACGCAGGGTGGTGAGTGCTTTTGTAAAACTCGGAAATTGGATTCTCGCCCTCCCCTTATAACCCATAGAAATGCCACACGTGATGTGACAACAAGAGAAAATTACTGAGGAAACACCAAGTCACAGTGATTTGAAGTGGAACTTGGGAATACATACATTTTTTTCCACTGGGATCTGAACCAGTTTTTCATGTTGCACGAAAACTACACCAACCTTCTTACACTTAAAAAGAAAAAGAACCATTTAAAACGGACTTATCTTTACGGGCATAATTAGCTAAAGCTGGTCTGAAAAACAAGTTACCCTTAGTTTTGTTGCTTCCTTCCTCTTGTGAACTCTATTTCTCTCTGGTCTCTTGCTCAACCTCTACCCATTACATCTCAACTGTTGATGCCACTGGACAATCCCCTCTGGTTTTTCAGTGGGCCTGAATTAACCATACAAGGCATTAGGGTGCCTAACTTGAACTAGGAGTTTTGTGACCCAAGTGATGGGCTCTCCTTCACTGGAAGTTTATTATTACGCAGAGGTGGCCATCTGTCAGGGTATGTTAGCTTTGGATTACTGTATAAGCCAGGGCATACCACAAGAGAATGATTTTAATCTCTAATTCTGTGAATCCAAATTTGAATCCTGGAAACATTATCATTACAGGGGTACCGGGTTACTTTTTTTTTTTTCTTTTTCTTTTTTTTTCTTTTTTTTCTTTTTTCCTTTTCTTTTTTTTTTTTTTGAAATTCTTCGTTCCGCCGCCGATTTCGTAACCCGGGAATACTTCGTTAAGGCGAAAAAGCCATAGGCGCTAATGGGGAAAAGCCGCGGATTTCGTGTGCCATAGCGCCGAAAAGCACCAAAAAATTTTTCGTAACCCGAAAACCAACCTGTAACCCGGAACCGTTTTTTGAATGGTTTTTTTCGTAACCGGACATTCGTTAAGGCGGCGCATTCGTATTCCCGGGGTTACCAGTGTATACTGAAAACTGCTTCATCATATTTTCCGCATTCAAATAAATACTGTGCAGGTACCAAATCATTATACCTTCAATCTAATCGTTCCTTTTTTTTTTTTTTGAGAATTAAACAGAGATATTGTCACAACAGAGAAGGAATTATATACAAAATGTGTTCTTTCCTTTCCTTGAAGCTATATAAAACTAGTTAGACTGTCCCTTTTCATTCCAGAAGTACAGTAGGCCCGCCTCATGCGGGGATCCCTTCCATTCCAGCCTGCAAGCATAAGGTAAATACTGTCTAAGCTTTGAGCACCATTCAATAGAATGGGACTTGTGGCCGTGGCGGGCCCAGTGCACCTGTGTCCACAGGCACATGCACATTCACTGATTGCAGCATGGAATTCCATTTAAACAGGGAAGCCGTGTATTGCACGCTTTAACATATGGGGCAGGCATGTGTATGTATCTTAATGCACAAAAGTACCCTGGCCTATCTATCTGCTGCTAAAAGTGTTATATTTACAGGATAATCATAACTTCACGCTTACAGCCATTAACAACTACAGTGGTACCGTCGGGATCGAAATACCCAGGTTACGAAAGTTTGTCGGATACGAAAAATCCATAGGAAAACATGTTGTCGGGTTCGAAGGTTTTTTCGGGTTTACGAAAAAACTGTTGGTGCTTTTTTTCGGCCTTTTTCGCACGGAATCCCGCGGCGGTTCCCCCATTAGCGCCTATGGCAATTCGGCGTACGAAGGCTTTTCGGGTTACAACGTTGCCACGGAACGAATGAATTCGTAACCCAGGCCCACTGTACAGTGGAACCTCGCCATCACGCTTGGCGCTCGCCATACGCAGCCTTGCGCTTACGCGCTCAAGCGGCTGCGGCGCGCGGTGGGGCGGAGCGTTCCCATTCAATTGAAATGGGCGCAATGCGCCTATTTTGGCCTGATGCGCGCCTGCCATCGCCGCGCACGCGCCCCATTTTTTACAATCGGGGCTCGAGCACTAGGCAGAAATCACATAAGCGGCCGGGATCCGGACGGATCCCCCGTGTATGCGAGGTTCCACTGTATAACCCCAATTCCATAATTACATGACAAATACTCCCAAGCGCTTCTGCCTCTGTCTTTAAAACCTTATTAAACCTGACACAACCAATTCAGTAAACAACTGAGTTACTTGTACAATTCTCTCAAAATACGTTTTTTACAGCCTACACTGCCCTTTAAGTGGATCAGGGCCTCTAAGGTTAAAAGTATTGTGGTCAAAATACGTCCAGTTTTAAAGGTTGCTATAAATGTCTGAACCATGCTCGCTTTTCCTTAGACTGTTCTTCCAGATATTTTTAGACTACCGCTTCCATCAGTCAGCAAAACGGAGGTTGAGTGATTGGGTTGCAAGTCCAAAACATTTGAAAGCATATAAAATACCTTCAGTCTATGTGTATACGGTACACATTAAAATGCATTTTCTACTAGGACTTGGGTCCAACATCTCCAAAATATTCTCATTATGGTCCTATATGCAAATCCAGTTTGCACTTGCGTCATACTTCGGCGCGCGCTTTACGCGGCTTTAAGCATACGCTGAAAGCTCTACAGGGAGGAAGGGATGGCATTCCCATAGGGCGTATTAATGGGGTGTGTACCTGTGGCGTGCGCGTGTTTCACCGCAATTGCTGCATGCACAAGCCCCATTCATTTACTTGAGGCTCAGCATGCACGGAATTTGCTTTATGTGGGGAGTCCGGGAAAAAGACTTCCCCATGTAACCGCAAGGGCGCACTGTCCAGGTGTTCAAAATTATTACCCCACTCTTCAGCCCCTAAAGTGAATCAGAGCGGCTTATTATTTTAATTAGAGGTTCCCTGCCCTCAGCTACAATCTAAAAAGGCCGGGGCATGGTAGGGAGAAGGGATCGGTGTGCAGTTACTTCTCTTCCAACTGATCTATGTCCAAAATCAAAACACGCCAGTCTTGAGCATTTCTAAAGCGACTCACCTGTATATGCTTTAAGCTCCCATAACAGGATGACTGAAACCAGCCTTAAACCACACCAATAAAACAGCATGTGAATACCACTGTGATTATTCCACTGCCCAACTGGCCATTTTCCCCTAACCCACCTAAAACATACCTGTTTGTGCCTGAGCGATATGTTCCTCATATTTCTCCTTTTTTTTTTACACCCACGATAACATGTATCACCATTAATGAGTGAAATAGGTTCTTTTTCTTCTTGTTCTCAAAACGAGAAGGCAGCATGACTTATGACCATTGGACATTGCATTTCTTGAGCATCAAAGTGTTCTTCCGGAATCATCCTCTTATTTTGAAGATCGCCACTCGGTTACTGAGCCAAAATACTTGTCAAAACCATTTTGCAAAACACACACACAAACTTGTATTAAAACTTCATTCCAACATCAAAAGTCCATTTTATCCACAGAAACTATGCAGTATTGGCCTTAGGGCTGCATGTGGTCCTTAGCCAATTTTAAAGGATCTTTGTAAGAGTGTCAGTTGATCTCAACAAAATGATTTGCCAATCCCATAGCAAACTAATGGGTAGGACAGATAAAAATGAGTATGAAGACACCAATAAATAGAAAAAGGTAGCCCTGTTCAGACATGATATGTTTACCACACGCTATTCCTGAGAAAACGAGACTCTCTCTGGGACTAGTTTATCATCACAAAAATGAGCTTGAGTTGAAGGGCGGCAGATGGGTTTTCAGTAGATCTGCAGAGATGGAATGTTTGCTACATTTCATGATTAACCCTAGTCTTATTTTATTCAAATCCAGAATACAACTATCATTAATTCTGACATTTTGAACCACGGTGCTGCGCGCAGCTAAAAAGCCATGCAACTTTAGGTTGCTCAATAAAAGTATCGTTGTTTAGATTCCATGGGAACTAATTAGTGCCACTCTATTCTGCTTGGGTCAGGACCACCTGGAATATGTGTCAGTTTTGGGCATCACAATTCAAAAAGGAATTGGAACTGGAGCGAGGTCCAAAGGCGGGTGACTCTAACTGGATTGACGGCCTGGAAATCCTGCGTAAGAAGAGGAATGACTTAGGGAGCTGGGGATGTTTAGCCGAATAAGAGGACAGTTAAGATGGTGATATGATAGGACCGTTTAAATATTTGAAGGGACTTCAGGATAGGGTTGGACTGGATGGTCCTTTGGTCTCTTCTAACTCTCACCAATTCTCTTATTTCTATGAATGCTCGACCTTTTGTATCCATGTGCGACAGGAAAGGAGGGGAGGTGCACCAAATTGGCGACTGGCGCTTTAATTCGCATACAGACAAAGAATCAATTTGGAAGACCATTTGCCCAAGACCCAGCAAAGGCATTTTTGTTGTGACTTGTGAAGTCCAGGCATTCATTGGGGGCCCGGCCATCCATAGCTTTTTGTGGTTTTTTTGGGGCTATGTGGGCCATGTTCTCGAAGAGTTTATTCTGATTTTCTCATCAGCATATGAGACAGTATGTATACAAACAACACACCACACACACACACACACACAACATATATACACACACACACTCTTCCACTGGTAGTATACTCTGAAGTGCCGCCACAGACTTCTGGCGAAATGTCAGGATAATTCTTTTAGAACATGGGCCACATAGCCCAACAAAACCACAAAAAAACTTATTTCTATTTGCTTAAAAACTATAAGTGTTTGCATGGTCACAGGGAATATGTTGCCAATGGGAAATATTTTAACAACCAGGTATTGACATCACTCGGGAGTTCATACTGTATATTATAACCATGTGTGCTCATATTTTAAAAAATGTTCTTGCCTATAGTCAGTGGTAACATCAGGCCTGGATAGACTTGAGGCTTGCAAGACCCAACTCCATTTTTATTTGAACTCCCGCCCCCCTAGAACATCGACAAAATAGTACAGAAGATAAAACTAAATCCAACTGTCGTCCAAAAGTTGATAAGCCAAAAAATGTATGTCTGATCTTAATTGAAAGTTCCTCTAGGTGGAAGGAATTGGACTTGAGGAATTTGGATTTAGATAACATATTATTAAGGAATTCTACATTTCGGAATTTGTAGGGTCGAGTTTTGAGGAATTTGAAGTCGTTCTACACCAGAATTCCAATTAATTGGTCCAACTTTCATTTCAAGTATACTTTAAGGGGGTGGAATAAATTAAACTCTGATATTGCCTTTTTTTTTTTTTTTGTTAGACACACTTCAGTCAGAATGGCTGCTGATTACTGCAAATCATCTGCCCCACTCATCAGTAGATCCAGCAAAAACACAACCGTTCTCTACCTGCACTTCAATCTTGAAATCAAAAAAGTATACATTTTGTTCTTGAAATCACATTCTCTCATTTTTTTAACATAAAAAGTTTGCATTGACAGAAAAACCAATATTCCATTCTCATCATAAGGTTCTTAAAAACTTGTGTCTGTGTTAGTAACAGACTCAATGCGGATGCAAAGAAAATCATTTTTTGTTTGCAATTAGGAATATGGCTGTTTATTGCTTATCTGTGTTTAAACTTTCTAAAGGTAATTCAGTAAAACAGACATGGAATGAAGGCAAACCAATTGAAAACATATGCAGAACTAGATGGAAGTGCTGCTAGATCAGTTACGACGGCAGATCAGAAAATAGGGATTCAGCCTTGTGCTGTATGGAATTACACTCCTGAACGACACAGTCTGTCTGTTTGAGTTTACTCCTTGATCAGCCCTCGCGTCCTTGCGTACCTAGGTTACCATTGTGCTGAGAGTGTATTTAACAGTTAAAAAACTAGCACACCAACTACACTGTTCCTCTGTCATGGTGCTTTCGTTATACTGCCTTTGCTATACAAAAAAATTCTCGAAACTCAGTAGATTAACCACTTGCAGCCAGAGTACTACTGGCGTGCTGGCAGGGAGCATTTACCCTCTGCTGCCACAGAACCACGGCTGTTTGGAGTCAAGCATGTTATGACTTATAAAATCTTCCACCTCTCAGGTCAGTGTTATCTAGACGCACATAGGCCCCACCCAGTTAAACAGAGCCAACTCCGTTTCTGGCTGGCTTGACCGCCTCATTTTTTACACTCCTTGGCTCTCTCTCGCTGAACGGGTTTTTAACGCAAATTGGCATTGAGGGGAAGCTGGTGAAGACTGCCAAGAAACAGACTTTGATTGTCAGACGGCCGCAGGCACATCTGCAGTAAACCATGCAACCGTTGAGCGATTATTACAGATGAGATTTTGCTATCTGATCCTCTGTAGCTGTGTGTGCCTGGTACAATATGCAGGTAACACACAACGTCTCCAGATTTCTTTACAGAGCATGCGGGAACACAAAAACAGAGAGGAAACGGGGAGACCCGCTATGTCTGCTCACTACTCCCCTTAACACCCAAGTATGTTAAACAGCATAGATCTGTAAGTTTGGGGGCCCACTTATTAAAATGAAAATAATAAAAGAACAGAATCTGGTGAACCGAAAGAAAAACCATCCCTGGATGCCTTATAGAAGAAGAAATGTCAAACAATATTGTTTGCTTATGTGGGCTTACTTACTGATTGTTCATTTCACATGTGCCTAACAGTTGTTTGACATAAAAAAGTATGCTGAAAAATGTCTAAACTGCTCTTCTGTTTTGGGTTCAGGAACCATTCCGTTCTTTTGATGTTACTTCTGCCACTGGTATTCAAATTTTCTTGTTAAACGATATCCTGCCCCAGGAGCACATATACAGTACTTTATTAATGAGGATTACCTTTATTTATAATTAGCCAGGTGTTGTTGTTTGACTTCAAGTTGTTTCTGATTAAGGTGAACCTATCATGGGGTTTCTTGGCAAGATTAGTCAGAGGTTTGTCACTGGCTCCCTGAGGCTGAAAGATGCAACTGCCCAGGCTCCCCAGTGGATTATGGCCAAGAATCGAACCCAGATCTCCAGAATCACAGTCCAACACGCTACAGCATCTGCCCCGCACACTCAGGTCAGGGAGGAAAAAATCCTTTGAGCGTTCCCAAGACAAAATTTATACTAACGGCGCAAAGGGCATTCTCTGTGGCAGCCCTGCAATCTTGGAACGCTCTCCCTGAGGAGCTCCGCTTAGCCCCCTCCCTGGAGTCGTTCAAGAAGAACCTGAAGACTCATTTATTCTGTCAAGCCTTCCCTCACATGTCCTGACTGTTTTTTCCCCTATGTACTGTGTGTTGTATTGTATTGGATTTTTAAATTGACTTGTAATTTTTAATTGATTCTGTGTGGATTTGATGATGTATAGTTATGCTGGTTTTAATTGGGGTGTTTTTATTGCAAAGTTGTTTTCTTTTAATTTGTATTGTATTGCATTTGCATTGCTTGTAAACCGCCGTGATCGTGGGAACGGCAGCATAGAAATAAAATTTCAATCAATCAATCAAAGCATGCTCTAAGATTTTCAGAGAAATCTGTAACGTATCTAAGGATGGCCTTTTCTTTAGCAAAACATGAAGACAGGAGAAGGCCTTCTGCCATGTTCCCAGGCTTTGGAACTTCCTCCCTGCCCCTTCTGCTGACAAGTGAAAACCTTTCTATTTCAACAGATTTTAGAAACTGAGTGCAAGGACTAACAGTATGCAGTTTTACTGACTTTTATCTCTTTCAATGTACAATTGGCTTTCCGTTTTTGCGGGGGATCTGTTCCAGACCCGCCCCCCCTGCAAAAATGAAGGCTTGCACATATTCAAGTCCCATAGGCTTGAATGGGGTGCATGCCCATGTGTGTGCCAGTGCATGCACACAGAGCACACGGCCCATTAAAAATACCGGAGGTCACCCCTCTGCAGATTTTCAAGGTTGCAGATCCAGATCTGCAAGTTAGGAGGGGGCAATTGTGGTTTTAGTTTTATACCTACATCAATTGCACTTTAACAATGACTTCCTGTATGTTTTAAAATAATGTCTTGCAAGTGCTTCTTACTCTCTCTCTCTCTCTCTCTCTCTATATATATATATATATATAAAATCTAAGCTGCCTCAAGTCCTAGTTTTGGGGAAATACAAGATTTAAATGAATAATTTACAATCACCAGCAACAACACCACCACCACAAATAATGACTGCCACATACATACAAACCTCCAATTTACAACTAAATACCTTCCGTTTATAATTCCTGCCTTGATCAGTTCCAGCATGTTGCACTCCGGTTTGTAATCCATTCTGTCGTTCCTGCCATTCTTCATCAAAATGGCAATTTCTCCCTTCAATTAAAAATAATAATACAGGTTTTGAGATGAAAGAATTTGTTTATTTCCAAAGGAAAAATACTCAAAATACCAGCTTTGACCATGAATGTCAATCTTTCTGCAGAAACTATCTCTATACAGATCCTCTCTCTGACCTTTTAGTACAGATAATCATCTAAGAACGACAATTTAATTCAGTTTTAAGAACTAGTATCTAAAGGGAAAGTCCAGTTGTTATGCTTAACTAGAGCAGATCCATTGAATCAATGAAAAATCCTAGCAATTATGTGAAATTCTATTAATTCTATGGATCTAATTGAGAATAACAACTAAAATTGCACTTTTTTTGTTTTTAATCTTCCTTCTTCACGTTTCTTCACTTTTGTTGTGTGTTAGATTGTAAATCTGTGTGCAGGGATTGTCTTTGTGCTTACACTGGGACTGAGAAACAACAGATCAAGAGAATGCAAATAATAATAATAACAATAATAATAATTATAATAATAATACTTTACTGGTTTCTTTCACTTCTACCTAGGTAGCTATAATTTTCATTCTGAATGAACATTGCCATCAATATACCTAGCAACTTTTATGGCCATATCATATTGCATATTGTTGTTGTTGTGTGCATGCAAGTTGTTTCCAGCTTATGGGGACCCTAAGGCATAG
>NC_056524.1:141487860-141506965 GCF_019175285.1 Sceloporus undulatus | reverse complement strand
GATGCTGTAGCGTGTTGGACTGTGATTCTGGAGATCTGGGTTCGATTTCCCCCCTTGGCCATGAAATCCACTGGGTGACCTTGGGCAAGTTGCATTCTTTCAGCCTCAGGGGAGGCAGTGACAAACCTCTGAACTAATCTTGCCAAGAAAACCCCATGATAGGTTCACCTTAATCAGAAACAACTTGAAGTCAAACAACAACAACTGGCTAATATATAAATATATATGTATACCTCAATTAATAAAGTACTGTATATGTGCTCCTGGGCATGATATCTTTAACAGAAAATTTGATACCAGTGGCAGAAGTAACATCAAAAGAAAGGAAATAGGTTCCTGCACCCCAAAACAGAAGAGCAGTTTAACATGTTTCAGCATACTTTTTATTCAAAACTAACTGTATGCACATGTGAAATGAAACAATCAAGTAAAGTAAGCCCCACATAAGCAAACAAATATTTTGACATTTCTTCTTCTATAATGCATCCAGGGATGGTTTTTCTTTCTTTCACCAGATTCCGTTCTTTTATTATTTTCATTTTATTGGCCAAACTTACAGATCTATGCTTGTTTAACATACTTGGGTGTGTAGGGGAGGTAGTGAGGCAGACATATCTGTTCTCCCCTTTTCTCTCTGTTTTGTGTTCCCGCATGCTCTGTAAAGGAATCTGGAGACAGTTGTTGTTTACCTTGCCTATTGTAGCCAGGCACACACAGCTACAGGAGGATCAGATAGAGCAAAATCTCATTCTTTATCGGCTCAAACTGTTGCATTGTTTACTGCAGATGTGCTGCTGCAGTCTGACATCAAAAGTCTGTTTCTTGAGCCCTTCTTCACCATCTCCCCTCAATGCCAATTGTGCTTTAAAAACCCTTTCAGCTAGAGAGAGACCAAGGATTTTAAAAATGAGGCGAGTCAGCAGCCAGAAAACGGAGTTGCTTTGTTAACTGAGGTATGCCTATGTGGTCTTCTAGGTAACCTGGACCTGAGCTGTGGAGATGTTTATAATTCATAACCAATGCTTTGACTCCAGAAACAGCCAGTGGTTCTGTTGCAGCAAGAGGGTAAAATGCTCCCTGTGGCCAGCAGCGCCAGTTATTACTCTGACTGCAATTGTTTAATCTAACTGAAGTTTCTGAGGACTTTTGTATAGCACATTACAGTATAACTAAAGCACCATGACAGAGGAACAGGTGTAGTTGGTGTGCTAGTTTTAACTGTTAAATACACTCCTCATCACAATGGTAACCTAGTCGCCAGGCTCAGGGCTGAATCAAGGAGTACACTCAAACAGACAGACTGTGTCTTCAGGAGTGTAATTCCATACAGCACAGGCTGAATCCCTATTTTCTGATCTGCCTTCTAACTGACTAGCAGCACTTCCATCTAGTCTGCATTATGTTTCAATTTGTTTGCCTTCATCCATTCTGTTACTGATTACCTTTAGAAAGTTTAAACCCAGAGAAGCATAAACAAGGCCATATTCCTATATTGCAAAACAAAAAATGATTTTCTTTTCATGCCCATTGAGTCTGTTACTAACAACAGACACAGTTTAGAACCTTAAGATTGAGATGGAATATTGGTTTTTCTGACAATTGCAACTTTTATTGTTAAAAAAATGAGAGAAATGTGATTTCAAGAACAAAATATTATACTTTGATTCAAGATTGAAGTGCAGGTAGAGAACGGTTTGTTTTTTCTGGATCTACTGATGAGTGTGCAGATGATTTGCAGTAGATCAGCAAGCATTTCTGACTTGAAGTTGTCTAACAAAAGCAATATCAGATTTATTCCACCCACCTTAAAGTATACTGCTGAAATGAAAATTTGGACCAATTAGATATGGACTTCTGTGTAGAAGGACTTCAAATTCCTTCAAGTCTGACCCTACAAATTCCTAAATGTAGAATTCCTTAATATATATGTATAGTCTAAATCCAATTCCTTCCACCTAGAGTAGATCCTTTCAATTAATATACATACATACATTTTGGCTTATCAACTTTGGACTAACAGTTGGATTTAGGTTTATATCTTCTGTACTATTTGTCGGATGTTCTAGGTCGGGGAGTTCAAATAAAAATGGAGTGGGTCTTGCAAGCCTCAAGTCTATCCATGTCTGATGTATACCACTGGTGACTATAGCAATAAACATTTTTAAAATATGAAGCACACATGTTTATAAATATACAGTATGAAGCTCCCTAGTATTTCATCCCTGTTTGTTTAAAATATTTCCCATTTGCAACATATTCCCTGTGACCATGCCAAACACTTATAGTTTAAGCAATATAAATAAGTTTTTTGTGGTTTTTTTGGGCTATGTGGCCATGTTCTAGAAGAATTTATTCCTGACGTTTCGCCAGCATCTGTGGCTGGCATCTTCAGAGTATACTACCAATGGAAGAGTGTGTGTGTGTATATATATGTGTGTGTGTGTGTGTGTGTGTATATACATACTGTCTCATATGCTGATGAAAAATCAGGAATAAACTCTTCTAGAACATGGCCACATAGCCCAAAAAAACCACAAAAAGCTATGGATGCCGGCCATGAATGCCTATGACTTCACAACAGAAATAGCCTTTGCTGGTTCTTGGGCAAATGGTCTTCAAATTGAGTTCTTTGTCTGTAATGCAGAATTAAAGCGGCCCAGTCATATTTGGTGCACCTCCCCCTCCTTTCCTGTCTCACATGGATACAAAAAGGTCGGAAGCATTCATAGAATAATAGAATTGTAGAGTTAGAAGAGACCACAAGGGCCATCCAGTCCAACCCTATTCTGCCGTCCCTTCAAATATTTAAACAGGTCTATCATATCACCTCTTAACTGTCTCTTATTCAGGCTAAACATCCCCAGCTCCCTAAGTCATTCCTCTTACGGCCTGATTTCCAGGCCCTTCACCATTTTAGTCACCCTCCTTTGGACTCACTCCAGTTTCTCAATGTCCTTTTTGAATTGTGATGCCCAGAACTGGACACAATATTCCAGGTGGGTCCTGACGCAAGCAGAATAGAGTGGCACTATTATTTCCCTTGATCTAGACACTATACTTTTATTGATGCAACCTAAAATTGCATTGGCTTTTTTTAGCTGCCGCATCGCACTGTTCAAAATTTCAGATTAATGATAGTTTATCTGATTTGAATAAAATAATAGGCTATGGTTAATCATGAATGTCATCCAAACATTCCAGTCTCATTGCAGATCTACTGGAGAACACATATGAAGCACTTCACTTCAAGGCTCATTTTTGTGATGATAAACTAATCACAGAGAGAGTCTCGTTTTCTCAGGAATAGCTGTTGTTCAACATATCATTTCTGAACAGGGCTACCTTTTCTATTATTATGTGTCTCTTCATAACTCATTTTATTCTGTTCCTACCCATTAGTTTGCTATGGGATTGTCAAATCATTTTGTTAGAGGTCTAAACTGACAGCTTACAAAGAGCTTTTAAAATTGGGCTAAGGACCACATTCAGCCCTAAGGCTATACTGCCTAGTTCTGTGATAAAATGCTTTGATGTTGGAATGAAAGTTTAAATACAATTTTGTGTGTGTATGTTTGCAAAATGGTTGACAAGTATTTTGCTCAGTACCTAGTGGCAGATCTGGCACAATAAGAGGATGATTCCTGGAAGAACTACTTTGATGCTCAAAGAAATGCCAATGTCAATGGTCATAATTCATGTCTGCCTTCTCTGTTTTGTAGAACAAGAAGAAAAAAGAACCTATTTTCACTCATTATTGTGATACATGTGATCGTGGTTTTAAAAACAAGGAGAAATATGAGGAACATATCTCTCAGCACAGACAGGTATGTTTTAGTGGTAGGGGAAATTTGCCAGTTGTGCAGTGTAATAATCACAGTGTTTCAGTCATGCTGTTATTGGTTGGTTAATGGCTGTTTCAGTCATGCTGTTATGGGAACTTAAAGCATATACAGGTTGAGTCTCCTTTATGAAATGCTCAAGACTGGAAGTGTTTTGGATTTTGGACATAGATCAGTGGAAGAGAAGTACTGCACCTGATCCCCTTCTCCACTACCATTCCCTTGTCCTTTTTAGATTGTAAGCCTGAGGGCAGGGAACCGTCTAATTAAAAATAATAAGCCGCTCTGATCGCCTTTAGGGCTGAAGAGTGGGGTATAAATTTTGGAACACCTGTACAGTGCGCCCTTGATTTACATGGGGAATCTTTTCCGGACTCCCCACATAAAGCAAATTCCGTGCATGCTCGAGCCTCAATTAAATGAATGGGGCTTGTGCATGCAGCAGTGCGGTGACACGCACACGCCACAGGTACACACCCCATTACTCCCTATGGGACGTGCCATCCCTTCCTCCCTGTAGAGCTTTCAGCGTATGCTTAAAGCCGCGTAAAGCGCGCCCGCGTATGACGCAAGTGCACTGTATTTGCATATGGACATAATGAGATATTTTGGAGATGTGACCCAAGTCTAAGTAGAAAATTCATTTATGTGTACCTTATACACATATACTGAAGGTATTTTTATATTCTTTCCAAATGTTTTGGACTGCAACCCCAATCACTCCAACCTCCAGTTGTGCTGACTGATGGAAGCTGTAGTCTAAAATATCTGGAAGAAGAGTCTAAGGAAGGCTAGCATGGTTCAGACATTTATATCAAACCTTTAAATGGACCTATTTTTGACCACAATGCTTTTTTACCTTTATAGGCCCTGATCCAACTTAAAGGGGCAGATATGCTGTAAAACTATTTTTAGAAGAATATTTTAAAAGTAACTCAGGTTGTTTACTGAATTTGTGTGCAGGTTAATAAGGTTTTAAAGACAGAGGCAAGAAGCAGCTTTGAGATTTCAATGTAATTATTGAATTGTGGTTATACAGTGGAACCTCGCCATACGCGGGGGATCCGTTCCGGATCCCGCCGCGTATGGTGATTTCTGCCTATGCTCGAGCCCCATTGTAAACAATGGGGCTCGTGCGCGGCGGCGCAGGCGCGCACAGGGCACAATAGGCACATGCGCCCATTCAATTGAATGGGACGCTCCGCCCCACACGCGCGCCGCAGCTTGAGCGCGTACGCTCAAGGCTGCGTATGGCGAGCGCACGTATGGCGAGGTTCCACTGTAGTTGGTTAATGGCTGTAAGCTTGAAGTTATGATTATCCTTTAATAGAACACTTTTAGCAGCATATAATAGGCCAGGAGTACTTTTGTGCATTAAGATACATACAGCATGCCCGCTCCATATGTAAGCGCGCAATACACGGCTTCCTGTTTAAATGGAAGCCATGCTGCAATCAATGGAATGGTGCACGTGCCTGTGGCACAGGCGCACTGTGCCGCCACGAGCACAAGTCCCATTCTATTGAATGGTGCTCAAGCTTAGACAGTATTTACCTTATGCTGCAGGGTCCGGAATGGATCCCCGCATAAGGCAGGGCTCTACTGTACTTCTTGGAATGAAAAGGGACAGTCTATTTTATATAGCTCAAAGGAAAGGAAAGAACACATTTTGTTATATTAAATTCCTTCTCTGTTATGAACAATATCTCTGTTTAATTCTCAAAAAAAAAAAGGACTGTGATATTAGATTGGATGTGATAATGATTTGTACCTGCACAGTATTATTTGAAATGCTGAAATATACTTAAGCAGTTTTCAGTATAATATAATGTTGCCAGGATTCAAATTTGGATTCACAGAATTAGAGAATTTAAATCATTCTCTTGTGTATGCCCTGGCTATACAGTAAATCCAAAGCTAACCTACCACTGACAGATACCACCTCTGCTTAATAAATTTCCAGTGAAGGAGAGCCCATCACTTGCTGTTACAAAACTCCTAGTCAAGTTAGGCACCCTCCTCACTTGTATGGTTAATGCAGGCCCACTGAAAAACCAGAGGGGATTGTCCAGTGGCATCAACATTTGAGGATGTAAGTGGGTAGAGGAGGAGCAGAAGAGACAGAGAGAATATGATTTCAAAAGAGGAAGGAAGCACAAAACTAATGGTAACTTGTTTTCCTGACCAGCTTTTAGCTAATTATGCCCGTAAAGATAATTCAGTTTTAAAAGTGGTCTCTTTTTCTTTTTAGTGTACAGAAGTTGGCTGTAGTTTCAGTGCACATGAAAAACTGGTTCAGATCCATTGGAAAAATGTATGTATTCCCCAGTTCAGCTTCAAATCACTGTGACTTGTGTTTCCTCAGTTCAATTTCTCTTGTTGCACATCATCTTTGTGGCATTTTTATGGGTTATAAGGGGAGGGCGAAGAATCCAATTTCCAGTTTCCAAAAAGCTTCACCACCTGGCTAGTTAAACTAATTTATTGGGGAACAGAGCCCTCATACAGCATGTCCACACCATACACAGGCTTGCCATACTCGGCTTTAAGCTTACGCGTACGGCAAGCCCAGGAGGACAAAATGCTGCCCTGTGAGATTTTGTGATAAAGCACAAGATATGAATATTTTAATTTTAAAAACACAATTGGAATGGAGTTTCTTTTAGGCTGTGCAACTGTAGCCCAACGTATGTAGGCCTGCAGCTCTCACAAGTCCTCACCATTGATTATGCTAACTTAGACTGAGAGGAGTTGAAGGCCACAAGTTGTCCATGCTTGGCTAAGATAGTCTGTCTTTTAAAGTTATTTTAAAGATGATTAGCACCCTTATTTCATTATGTTTTAAGATGGGTTGCTTCATATTCTACTTCTTCCTCCTTCTCCTTAGATGCATTCGCCTGGTGCCAAAAGAATCAAATTGGACACTCCAGAGGAAATTGCAAAATGGAGGGAGGAAAGAAGAAAGTGAGCTGATAGTTATTATTGTGCCTTCAATTTGGCTTTGACTAATAATAATAATAACTTTATTACGGCCATTTGGCCAGCACAGGCTTTGACTAATGGCAATCCTATCCTAGGTTTTCTTGACAAAATTTATTTAGAGATGGTTGACCATTTCCTTCCTCTTAGGCTGAGAGAGTGTGACTTTCCCAAAGTCACACAGTAGGTTTCTGGCATAGTGGAGAGACAAAATCTAGTTTGTTATCTCCTAAGTGAGTAAATGCATGTGAAGGTTATGAGAGGGAATAGGAGCTTTTCTGGAAGTTCCTTCTATGATCCTTCCCACCTACCCACCTCTACATGTCTGTGGTCATTCTGTAGACAGGAATGCTTTCTGATGTTCCATACTTCTTTTTATTTCCATTTTATTTCAGAAAACACTTTCAACTCCATCCCATTGAGTTGTGGGTTTGGTATCCACACATGGAAGGATCCCCATAAAGCACAGCCATACTCCCATTCTTCTTGGTACATTTTTTGAGACACCATACCAGGCTGTTCAGGCACTATGGAGAATGGGAGCCTGCGGACACTTCCCATATTCTTATTCATTTCCCCCATCTCTTTTCAGTAAAGTCCCATGCCTCTTGGCAGAGTGGTAGGATAGAGAGATTGGAGATATATGCAGGCCTTTCTTTACCTGTCAGTATTTTGAACATTTGTTCATATACATTTTTGTGGGAAACAAGAGAAACAGGCCTCTATATCCCATTGTTTTCCACACTGCATATAATTACTTAACTTAGAATTGGACTGGGTCAGACACTATCGTTCTTACTGCTTTGTTTTTTCAAGTTGTATGTCATGGTTCTGTGCCTCTTTCACTACTATTTTTCTTGCTGATTGTTATTACCATAACAGTTCAGTCTTTATTTTTCGATCTTTGCTTTTTAAGTTTACTTTGTACATGCTAGTTATGACCTATGAAGCCCTATACAGTTTAGGTCCCGATTATTTGAAAGACCTGTATTTCCCTATATGAACCTGCCAGAACTCTAAGATGTATAGTCGGCCCTCATTATCCACGGATTTTATCCACGAATTCAAGCATCCATGGCTTGAAAATATTTTTAAAAATATACAAATTTCAAAATGCAAACCTTGATTTTGCCATTTTATATAAGGGACATCATTTTACTAAACCATTATACTTAATGGAACTTGAGCATGCACAGATTTTGTTATCCACAGGAGATTCTGGAACCAAACCCCAGTGGATAACAAGGACCCACTGTAGAAGTGAATGCTTTCTCTTAGTCCTGCCACCAAGGCAGGCTTGCATTAAACTGTATTTATAAAGCGCTGTAGGTTTACACAGCGCTGTACATAAATTAGAACAGAATGAAATGAAATGAAATGGACTTGCCAGTGGCATACATTCTGTGGAATATAGAATGGAATATAATACAAAATTAATACACAATATCATTCAACAAAATATATAAACAACCAATTAAAATAAACATCAAATAACAAACACTTAATGTCTGGGAATGCTCCCCTGAACAGAATGGTCTTTAACTCAGTTTAAAAGCTGGGTAAAGAAGAGATGAACCGTGCTTGAGAGGGAAGGTGTGTTGTATGTTTTATTTATTTATTTTATTTTTTTGTGTGGTTTTTAAAATGATTTTATGTTGATAAAGGTTTTTTTTAAATTGTTTTGAAAAATTATCAGTCTTTTAACTGATTCTCTATGGATGCTGCTTTGGGTCCCACACTAGGAGAAAGGGGTCATATAAATGTGAATAAATAAATATAATTTTACATTGTATTGTTATGGGACCAGAAGACTTTTTGTTGAGGCCAATGTTTGTTCAGTCTGAAAATCATATTTCCATTTGTAGATGTTATGTGTTTTGATTTATGTCTTGTCACTAAATGGTAAAGCAAGCTCACTCATTATACCACAGTTGAAGATTGACTCTACTATATCATAACATTTTTTGCCAACAGAAAACTCTTGTTGTGAAGAAGGATGATCCAGTACCCACATGCAGGGGGTGATCTCTTAACCCACAGTTAAGAGGTCATTAATGAGATTTATTCCTAAAGTGACTGCAGAGAAAGTGATTCCTACGGTCCTCCTAGTCCAGTGGTTCTCAACCTTCCTAATTCCGCGACCCTTTAATACAGTTCCTCATGTTGTGGTGACCCCCAACCATAAAATTCCTTGGTTAGTTCCTAAGACCATCAGAAATATTTCTTTTACAATGGTCTTAGGCGACCCCTGTGAAAGGGTCATTCAATCCCCAAAGGGGTCGCAACCCACAGATTGAGAACACCTGTCCTAGTCTGTTCATTACAATCTCTTAGTAGATGAACATTGGCTCAGTGTTGCCAGCAGTCCCCAATGTTGAAAACAATAGCAGGATCTTCCAAGCTTCATACTGGGAAGCTTTGCTCTGCTTTTTGACATCCTTCAGAGGAATATTGTGATTGACTGTGAGGGCAAATGCGATGAGGTCTGTAGGACATTATGTTGCTTCAGTTATATTAGTAATAAGTCTTTCTGTTACGTTGCTCTAGAAATTTTCCTACTTTGGCAAATATCGAAAAGAAGAAAACAGTACAGATGCAAAAGGAGCAACGTGGAGAGGTACTTAGAACACTGGAGTTTGGGTAAGTTGGGCATACTTCTTGGAGTATGATTGTATTAGTAAGGATGGCTGATTCTCTTTCATTTTTATAAGAAGAAATACCCCCCCCCCCTTTTTTTTTTTTTTAAATTTATTCATTAAGAGTTTCAGGTCAGTTCTGAGGGAATTTCCAGTTGTCTCCACTGAGTTCCTGGCCCGAGCATTTGGGAATCTTGGCCCAATTCTGGGGTATAATGTTTTCAGTGGCAAAATGGTTGCAAGCTGACCCATTTACCCAGCATGGAATTAGCCTTGACCACCAACATGAGCACACACTTCTGGCTGTATAATCCTGTAACAACTCTGTAAAACGGGGCTACCTCATCCAGCAATTACAGTAAGTGGCTCTGAAGCCATGCCATAATTTAGACAGGAAATGTTGCAAATGTTTATCCAACTTTCTATTTCAGCAAAATGAAGGGAATGTGGAAACCACCTCACTGTGAAACTTCTAGGCAACAAGGAAAAGCAAGAAAGCGAACAAATCGCTTCTGGAACAAATCCAGGAATATGTCTCATGATAAGGATCTCCTCTTGCACGCTTCTGCAAATGGTGTAGAGAGCCATGGAACTGAGAAGGAAGTTAAAAGACAGCCTGCTGGAGACGCAGACCCTTCTCTGAGAGATGTTGATCCCCTTAGTATTTTGGCCAGTAATGATCCTGGTAAGACAGTTCCTTGATTTTAGTTTCAGTTTATAGTGGAGTAAGAAATAACATGATAGCGAAGTACTTATGAGGGAAAATGGAGTGGTGGCTGTAGAGATGGAAGTGAGGCTCCGTACCTGCCATATAAAAAGAAATGTTTTGCCTGAGAGGGTCATGAGTCTGCTTATGAAAGAGGGGAAGTCAAATCCACCTCACTAACACAAGCCCCTGCTGCTGTCTTTAAGGTTGGCATCAACCCTCATTCAATTCTAGTGCTCTGGGTGGTAGAGGACAGTCAGGTCAGGTTTATTTTGTAATTACTGCACTCAGTGAGGTTCCATAGACTGATGAAGAGGGGAATCCTGCAGAGCTCCTGGAGTGCTTCCTTCCACAGAATCTTCCTAACTAAGGCCCCATACAGACAGTCCAAAATAAAGCTGCTTCAGGTCACTTTGGAAGTATGCTGTTTAAATGATGCTTTGGTGCATCCTTCTAGACTCTTAGGATGCATGCATCATTTAAACAGTATACCTCCAAAGTGACCCGAAGCAGCTTTATTTTGGTCTGTCTGTATGGGGCCTAAAGTATTTGAGTCACTAGGCAAGAGGATTCTGTAAAGAAATTGCTGCAATGTGATCTGCTGCTGCCGCTGCCCCCAGCCACCCGATACAAGAGGGCAGCAGGTAGCATGGGCAGAGCAGGCAGATAGCTATGTACAAGAGCATGCATATAGGGGCATAAGCGTACCAGTAAAAACATATGTAGAGCACTAGCAGCTAGTGGTTTACATGCCAATGGGGACATTGAATCTTCTCCATAAATTTGTCCAAAATTTAAAGATTCTCTCCAGAGTTCTGAATCTATTTCGGGGATTAGCTTCAGCACCTTAGATACTACCTTTAAGGGGTAAACTAAGACCTGGAGTGGATTTTTCATGCCACTGACATGAAAAGTGTACAATGGCTAGAGTTATAGCCAAGCATTTTTGTTGCTTGTGTCCATGTGAAGCACATGTTGGTGAATATCATGTGTGCCATGTTTTTAACTATAGTGAATGGACTTTGCTGCGTGTTAAACATCTTGTAGAAATTATCGTGTCTGGATTAATACAGCATGGTAGTCTAGATTTTGGTAGCACTTCACACCTGCATTTACAAGCATAAAATTATAGATTGCTCATCTTTTAACAATTTCTTCTGCAACTCAGTTGTTATATTGTATTTTACATGTTGAAGTTTTATTCTTATGTTATTTCCTCATTGGTGGTCATGTTGCTCATTGAAAATCAAAAAAATTCCTGGCTCTTCTCTCTATGTTTATGGTCTTTAAAATTATTTTAGCCTTCATTGTTCTAAAAGTTCTCTAGAGAATCTTAGGTCCAAAACACATTGCAGAAGCAATCCAGTTTGAGACTGCTTTAACTGCCCTGGCCCAGTGCTAGGGCATCCTGAGAACTGTACTTTCTTGTGGCATCAGAACTCTCTGACACAGAGGGCTAAATGTCTCACAAAACTACAGTTTCTAGAATTTCCTACCATTGAGCCAGGGCAGTTAAAGCAGTCTCAGTCTGGATTACTTCTGCAGTGTGTTTTGGACCTTAATTCCAGATAAATCCTGAGATCATCTTGTCTATGGTATGGATATCTGCGGGGGAAGGAGTGTTTTCCTCATGCAGGAGATCAAAACATTTTTGCTTTGTAATTGAAAAAGAGAAGGATTTTATCATTTGAGTAGTTTATCAGAGCCTGAGGGTTTCAAGTTTAAAATAAGTAAGCATATATAAAATCCCAGTAGAGCAAAAGCTTGCTTATCTCAAGCACTGTTTATTTTCTATGCTGTGAAAACTCAGCATCAGCACACAAACTATATAAAGAGACCCCCCCCCCCCCCCCATAAACTAGTGTTTTAGAATGTTACAATGCAAATCACTATGTAGATTTGAATAGTGTAACATGGCTGGAGATACCTGGTAACCTTAAAAGGCTAAGAGGATTAGGATTGTATCAGCCCAGTGCAGGCTCAAACTGCTTGTTGATTCTCTTTGCATAAAAAGTGTGATCTTGTCTCTTCCTAGATTCAGACAAAGAAGCAGGAAATGAAAAAGATGCAACCCTGGGAATTAGTGTAATTCCAAAGCAAGTCACTTCAGCTTTGAGCTCACTGGTAACCAGCTATGGCAGTTTGTCAGAAAGTGAAAGTGATCAAGATGGTAAGTTAAGACTCTACATTTCTTACCTACTTCTGAATTTTGAGGAGACATTGGACCTGATCAAATTTGGGTGTTGCCATTTGGTCCCACAGATGACTATGGGTGATGGTGGAATCACATGTTCAAATCATGATTGCCTACCTCTGGCTCAAGTGATAATGTTTTTTCTTAGGTGATTTTTGTGCTTATTGGCTGATTAACAAGTGCATAAGCCATGTGTACCTGTTGCAGTTATTTCAGGTATCATGCCTAACATTTTACATGATGACTATAGAGATGAAAGTCCCAGTAGAAGCTGATTCTTCTTTATGCATTTATAGAACAGTATTAGAATAGGAAGTGTTAATATTTGCATATTCACAAAATGCTGAGACAGAATTCTTAAGAATCTTGGGTTAGTTCATAAACAAGCATGCTAGTTCACACTGCCTGATCACAGCCACTTAGCTAATGATACAAGAGGAAGTTGCTTAACTAACCAGGAAATTACAAGAATTGAAATAGGCTTGCCACTCTTCTAATAATTCTGGATCTGGAAGCCAACACGAAGCCTAGCTATAGCAGTGGATTGTGAGAAGATTAACAAGTTCAGCCATATTGATAGATTCTTCTCTGCTGCTTGTTTCTAGTTAGTTTTGCTTCATTTGCTGGGGGAACAGGATGCGATCAATCAGACTTTGTACTTGCTTTCTTGGAAACAATCATAGAATTTTGAAATTTTCCTAATTAGTATTATGTATAGACATAGGCAGTGCCTTAAAACTGCGATTAATTTATTTCTCCCCAATGGAAAAGTCTAATTTTTATTCACGCAATAGAAGAGGTCTTCAGTAGAGCAGGTGGGAATTGTTCAAATAAACATGTCAAACTGGCAATAGTATAAAATTCAACCTTTCACTGCAGTTATGTCAATTAGGGATGCATGGTGATCCATTTTTTTGTTTTTTACTGAGTTTGTCAAGAATTTGGGTTCTATGACAGGAACTAGATTTTACATCAAATATATGGAATGTTTATTAACTGTCTATATATGATAAAGGATTTTGATCTTTGACAAAAATGCAGAAAACAAAAATATACAACCATATGTAACATCTTGACTAAAGAAAGGCTTTATATACATGCATGTTCGTTTATGGTTTCTAGCTGTGTGATTTAAACAGAATTGTTTAGAAGGAGTTAAGAGTAAAGCTGACAAAACTGGAATTATAGGAGACATGGATCATCACTTATATCCTTGAGTTATGTTATTCATAGCCCTTTTAAATAATTAATAAAATTACTTTTAAATGCAGAATCTGCATTTTACTCTTTTAAAAATCTGAATTGTAACTTGGCTCATGTATCACAAATAATTTATTTTCGATAATGGTCTTTACACTGAATATACTTTCATAGCTCTGACTTACTTCATTTCATATCTGTCTTGTGCATTAATCAGTTGCTTAATTTGATAAGTCCCTAGATTTAACACTGTATTTTTATCTTAAAAAGAGCCCATCAAGACTGCAGCAAAAGGACTTGATGAAAACCAAGCAATCCTCAGATGTATGCCTCAGTCTTCAAACATCCCTCAAGGCTTAGAAGACACAAGCAGCAAAGAAGCTGTTAATCATATAGATGCCACATCGAGAAGACCTGATCCACGCACAGTACAAACCCAAGGTCGAAACAGACAGAAGAAAGCATTTTCCGTAATACCAAAGCGCCGTCCAACTCTCCTGGAAATGGTAAAGTGCCTTCGATTTCCATTTAAAAAACAAAAACCTTCATATGAGTGTTACCATTTTACACTGAAGCTTCTGTATCTTTAGTTCATCATTTTGAGTTAATGTTCTAAGAAGTCTCTGGCAGAGGAGGAGTTTGTTGTGGAAATCAGATGTTTTGATCTTCTCAGTGAATAGCCTTTTTACTAATGACTATGTGGACCTTATTTAATCTAAATCTGCTCATGTACATGGTTTTTAATTATTATTATTTTTACTTGAGAGACGTGAAGCCCAAGGAGAGTGAGGGGAACCCAGAAAATTTGGGAGAAATTGTTTACCTCCCCCTGAGGCCTTATTTTCCCAGAAAATTTGGGGAAATTGAGTTTTGGAATAGTTTGTTTTAGATTAATGAGTAAAATGTTTAAGGTAAATTGTTCTTACATTAATTCTCCCCACATTATTTCTAAAAACTGTGTAGAAGTTAAACTTCAAAGACATAGCCATTTTAGTCTGGAATATCAACTTTCCATTGAGCCAGGGCAGTTAAAGCAGTCTCAGACTGGATTACTTCTGCAGTGTGTTTTGGACCTTAATTCCAGATAAATCCTGAGATCATCTTGTCTATGGCATGGATATCTGCGGGGGAAGGAGTGTTTTCCTCATGCAGGAGTTCAAAACATTTTTGCTTTGTAATTGAAAAAGAGAAGGTTTTTATCATTTGAGTAGTTTATCAGAGCCTGAGGGTTTTAAGTTTAAAATAAGTAAGCATATATAAAATCCCAGTAGAGCAAAAGCTTGCTTATCTCAAGCACTGTTTGTTTTCTATGCTGTGAAAACTCAGCATCAGCACACAAACTATATAAAGAGACACCCCCCCCCCCAAATAAACTAGTGTTTTAGAATGCTACAATGCAAATCACTATGTAGATTTGAATCGTGTAACATGGCTGGAGATACCTGTGTTGGGGCTGGTAACCTTAAAAGGCTAAGAGGATTAGGATTGTATCAGCCCAGTGTAGGCTCGAACTGCTTGTTGATTCTCTTTGCATAGAAACTGTGATCTTGTCTCTTCCTAGATTCAGACAAAGAAGCAGGAAATGAAAAAGATGCAACCCTGGGAATTAGTGTAATTCCAAAGCAAGTCACTTCAGCTTTGAGCTCACTGGTAGCCAGCTATGGCAGTTTGTCAGAAAGTGAAAGTGATCAAGATGGTAAGTTAAGACTCTACATTTCTTACCTACTTCTGAATTTTGAGGAGACATTGGACCTGATCAAATTTGGGTGTTGCCACAGATGACTATGGTTGATGGTGGAATCACATGTTCAAATTCTTGTTGCCTACCTCTGGCTCAAGTGATAATGTTTTTTCTTAGGTGATTTTTTGTGCTTATTGGCTGATTAACAAGTGCATAAGCCATGTGTACCTGTTGCAGTTATTTCAGGTATCATGCCATACCATAGTTAATTTTCCTTATACATGGGCTGGCATAATGGGCAAATTGGATGACAAGTAAATTCTGATTTACCTTGTAAAAAAACCTTATAAAATAAGAAAACTGCCATATAAGGGGAAAAATCTAAAGTTTTAAAAGTATTTTACATGATGACTAGAGAGATGAAAGTCCCAGTACAGTAGAAGCTGATTCTTCTTTATGCATTCATAGAACAGTATTAGAATAGGAAGTGTTAATATTTGCATATTCACAAAATGCTGAGACAGAATTCTTAAGAATCTTGGGTTAGTTCATAAACAAGCATGCTAGTTCACACTGCCTGATCACAGCCACTTAGCTAATGATACAAGAGGAAGTTGCTTAACTAACCAGGAACTTACAAGAATTGAAATAGGCTTGCCACTCTTCTAATAATTCTGGATCTGGAAGCCAACACGAAGCCTAGCTGTAGCAGTGGATTGTGAGACGATCAACAAGTTCAGCCATATGGATAGATTTTTCTCTCCTGGTTAAGTTTCTAGTTAGTTTTGCTTCATTTGCTGGGGGAACCAGATGCGATCAATCAGACTTTGTATTTGCTTTCTTGGGAACAATAATAGAATTTGGAAATTTCCCTAATTAGCATTATGTATAGACATAGGCAGTGCCTTAAAACTGGGATTAATTTATTTCTCCCCAGTGGAAAAATCAGAGGCGGGTTACAGACCACTGAAAAGCAGCTGTCTGCTGCCGCCGGTGGTTGCAGCATCCGGGAACCGCAGCAGCCAAATGGCACAGTTCCCGGACGCTGCAAAGAAGGAGCGTGAAAAGCGTGCTCCTTCCTGCACCCCGGAAGAGATGCCGCAAGTGCCGAAGCGCGCACTTGCGGTGTCATTTCCGGGGCGCGATGTGCAGACACAGTGTGTCCGCTACGTCAGGATGGTGGCGGCCGTGTGGAACGGCCACCGCCATTTCGTACGGACTCAGTCCGTACTAGGGTTAGGGGCATCTGGAAGAGACGCCCCTTTCTAACCCTAGTACATGCTGAGCACGTACTTTCCTGCCCATTTGTAACAGGCCTCATTTTTATTCACGCAATAGAAGATATCTTTAGTAGAGCAGGTGGGAATTGTTCAAATAAACATGCCAAACTGGCAATATAAGCAGTATAAAATTCAACCTTTCACTGCAGTTATGTCAATTAGGCATGCATGGTGATCCATTTTTTTGTTTTTTACTGAGTTTGTCAAGAATTTGGGTTCTATGACAGGAACTAGATTTTACATCAAATATATGGAATGTTTATAAACTGTCTATATATGATAAAGGATTTTGATCATTGGCAAAAATGCAGAAAACAAAAATACACAACCATATGTAACATCTTGACTAAAGAAAGGCTTTATATACATGCATGTTCGTCTTTGTTTTCCAGCTGTGTGATTTAAACAGAATTGTTTGGAAGGGGTTAAGAGTAAAGCTGACAAAACTGGAATTATAGGAGACATGGATCATCACTTATATCCGTTATTCATAGCCCTTTTAAATAATTAATAAAATTACTTTTAAATGCAGAGTCTGCATTTTACTTTTTTAAAAACTCTGAATTGTACCTTGGCTCATGTATCACAAATAATTTATTTTCGGTAATGGTCTTTACACTGAATATCCTTTCATAGCTCTCACTTACTTCATTAATCAGTTGTTTAATTTGATAAGTCCCTAGATTTATCACTGTATTTTTATCTTATAAAGAGCCCATCAAGACTGCAGTAAAAGGACTTGATGAAAACCAAGCAATCCTCAGATGTATGCCTCAGTCTTCAAACATCTCTCAAGGCTTAGAAGACACAAGCAGCAAAGAAGCTGTTAATCATATAGATGCCACATCGAGAAGACCTGATCCACGCACAGTACAAACCCGAGGTCGAAACAGACAGAAGAAAGCATTTTCCGTAATACTAAAGCGCCGTCCAACTCTCCTGGAAATGGTAAAGTGCCTTCGATTTCCATTTAAAAAACAAAAACCTTCATATGAGTGTTACCATTTTACGCTGAAGCTTCTGTATCTTTAGTTCATAATTTTGAGTTAATGTTCCAAGAAGTCTCTGGCAGAGGAGGAGTTTGTTGTGGAAATCAGATGTTTTGATCTTCTCAGTGAATAGCCTTTTTACTAATGACTATGTGGACCTGATTTAATCTAAATCTGCTCATGTACATGGTTTTTAATTATTATTATTTTTACTTGAGAGACGTGAAGCCCAAGGAGAGGGAGGGGAACCCAGAAAATTTGGGAGAAATTGTTTACCTCCCCCCGAGGCCTTATTTTCCCAGAAAATTAGAGGAAATTGGGTTTTGGAATAGTTTGTTTTAGATTAATGAGTAAAATGTTTAAGGTAAATTGTTCTTATATTAATTCTCCCCACATTATTTCTAAAAACTGTGTAGAAGTTAAACTTCAAAGACATAGCCATTTTAGTCTGGAATATCAACTTTCCCAAACAAACACCCTCTGGATAATGGCATCTCTCATCCCAGCCAGCTATGTAAGTGACTGTTCTGATTTGGGATGATAGAAGCTGTTATCCTAAACATCTGAAGGGGATCAGGTTTGAAGTAACTGCTTTAGGACATAAACATGTCTCCTTGTGTCTTACATTTCAGTTTAATTTTGTTAATAAAGTTTTCTGCTGAGGCAGCTATTACCGTGAAATTAAATGTCACTTGTAATATTATTGGTGTTGTGTGCCATCAAGTCACTTCCAGCTTATGATGACCCTAAGACCTAAGTCCCTGTCATGAGGTTTTCTTGGCAAGATTCATTCAGGGGGGAAGTTGCCTTTGCCTTCCTCTGAGGCTGAGCTTTCTTGGCAAGTTTCTTCAGATGGACATTGCCATCAATTCTCTTTGTTTAAAAATAAAATACAGATAAGAGCAAAATACTAAAGCAGAGAAATCAAAACAGAATGCAGCACAGAACTTTCATTCTAGCAAAGGAGACTTAGAGGTGAAGCAGACGGCCCACCAGGAGTAGCTGGAAGCAGCTTTGACCATAATTGTGCCAGGACAGCGGCAACCACACGGCCTGCTTCCAAAGTGGGCTGCTGACACAGTCCCAAGCCAGCTGCTAACAGAAGCCCCGTTCTAGCTTCTTTTTGATCAGGTTTAAAGGATCGCAATGCTGGAGTGGCTTCTGGCCACCTTGAGGGCGTGCATCATCTGAATGTCACTCCCCCAGAATGGACAGAAGCCTCTTCTTTTGGCCTTAGACCCCAAATTAGGAGCTCAGAGTATTGTATAGAGCACCACTCAGCTGATGAGGGTTCAGGTTTTTTTTCAAATCACATTGCTTACAAATGAAATCCTTTCCCATTTGATAGATGCTCTTTGAATTTTTGTAGAAAGAACACCCAGATAACTCCAAAAAGTACCCTGAAGGTGCATAGTGAGTGTTTTCCAGTAGCAGTTTAGGGGCCAAAAATGAGGTCAGGTGAGCTGCCACAGGTTTCTGGAGGTAAAAGTTGAACTATGCTGCAGTTGCTAACTCATGTCCTACAGTCATTCCACCAGATGTGCAGTTCTTTTTCTATAGTTCTCCGAATGTCAGCACAAATGTTTCTCATACTTTCTCTT
>NC_056524.1:141483642-141487760 GCF_019175285.1 Sceloporus undulatus | reverse complement strand
GATTCATGGTCCTCATGGTCTCCAGAGTCCTAGTCCAACACTCAAACTACTATACCATATTGGCTGTCTTGGTTATAGGTTTTTGGAATAATACTGAAGTGAAATAATAAACTGTCCTAGACAATTATGGTCACCATCAGCTGCTTTCCCTTCTGTACTCTCTTTCTTTTTGTGGAGAGAATGATTAGAATTAGAATTATTGTTTTCTGATTGTGCAGAAGATAGCATAACCTGTATCTGATATTCGGCTTGCTTATGGTGTTTTTTTTTACATTGTGATGTAGATCTTTTTTGAAACCTGCATGCCATTCACCTCCTCTAATAATGGGTTCTGCTACAGCAGCCCCCCCCCCTTACCTCATATGAAATAGTTTTTAAACCTAATAGGTAATACATAGGTAATATGCCTGGAAGAAGACAAGCCCTCCCTTCATCCTCCATCTTGAGGGAGAGAGAGGCAGGCTAGATCCACCAGGGCTAGCCTGAAGATTGAGCGCCCGCCCTCCAGTCCATCTGCCTTGGTCCAGACCTCAGAGGGAGAGAAGAACTGCTGGACCTGATCCTCTCTCCTCCTCACCATTCCCTTCTCCTTTTGTGTTGTGTCTTTTAGATTGTAAGCCTGAAGGCAGGGAACCATCTATTATCCCCTCTGTTGTAAACCGCTCGGATTCCCAGTGATTGGGCTGTATATAAATAAATCTTATTATTATTATTATTAAATGCAGGACATAACAGACATAAGACAAATTCCAAAGTCTGTACTCTTGCAGTACCTTTGTTAAACCAATCAAATAGGCACAAAAATCATCTTTTTGAAACAAGCTTTTGAAACTGAAATGTCAAGACTTTGATTTTAATTTTGTGACTTGCATAGGGGTTTTTGTGTCTTTTGGTTGGCCTAATTAGAAGTATGGACTTTGGAGATAGGTCCCAGCATGGTGGAGTGGTTTGAGTGTTGGACTGTGACTCTGGATAGCAGCATTTGAACCCCTGCTTGGCCATAAAACCCACTGCATGACCATGGGCAAGTCACACACTCTCAGCCTCAGAGGAAGGAAATGGCATGCCTCCTCTGAACAAATTTTGCCAAGAAAACCCCATGTTAGGTTCACCTTAGGGTCACCATAAGTAGGAAATGACTTGAAAGCATACAGCAATAAATGACAAAGTAAAATGTAACTGTCTATTGGTCTTTTGCCTGTAGATAAGGATAGCTCAAGACATTTCACTGTGTGAGGGGACAAACAAGATAGTACTCCTACCCAGGCCATTTACAAAACCCAAATTAACCAGCAATTAAATCTTGCATCCATACTGACTACTGGACAGTATCCCCTCCTGTAGCTGAAGGCAGCAGTTTAGTTTAGGCTAGCCATGCTGGCTGGAGGAATTGGAAAACTGCTAATCCAGAAAAGTATGTTGTTCAGGCTCTGGCACAAGGCACACAGAGCAGGTTGTGTGGCACCCAGACCTCTTTCGTCAGCTTGCTGTTGTCTCCTAGCTGCTGGTCAAGATTATTGCCTCACTATGCCTAATCGTATGAAGATGGCTGGAAATTCACAAGGATGCCAAGAGTAGCACCTGATTGGGCAATTACTCTTTTAAAAGGCGTAATATTGTATCTAGGTACTATTTATTAAACTTATTTGTTACTGCCCAGAGGCTTGGGGCAGGTCACTAAGAGACTTGTAATAATATGCCAAAGACATACTAACTAAGATAAACCATACTGAAACTTGGCCTGTGCCCTTACTTCGTTCTCCACTTGATTTTTAAAAAGACTTTCCATTATTTCAGTTCCACAAAGAATACTAAATAAACAACAACAAATGTTCAAACAGGCTTAGGGTATTAGTTAAAAACACATATAAGGGACACTTAACAGACAAATCCAGTAGCCTACTTATCCAGGTGGCATTGTGCAGTTAGGATGAACACAAAAGTTTACTGTGGGAGCCTTTCATAATGGGATCAGGTTCAAGCTGAAAGTGTCTCTCCATAAGTCAGCAGCTTGGGCAAATGTGAGGTTGCGGCAACGTAAGAATTGACCAGCCCTCATAAAATGAGCATGATTTTTTGGGTTCATTACAAGGATTGATCGTGTAGGAAAGTTTTTCAAGTAACCATGCATTCCACTCTAGTCCACCATTTTTTCATGGTTAACTCTCCTGTCTTCCAGCAGGCAGCTATTTCAATTCTTGCAGCAACCAGAAGGATTGTGACAAGGTTTCTATGTTTCAGAGCATTATTTTCTTTGGTATACAGATGGAATAACAAAGCTGCAGGACAAAAATAGATGGTTTGTTTGGTAATAAGTGAGATCTGGTTCATGACTACTGTCCAAAAGTCTTAACTTTAGGACATTCTGTCCACATATGGAGATAGGAGCCAGTGTGTTTGCCACACTCCAGCATGATGTTGGGGCATTTTTAGTTATTCTTGATAATTGGATGAGAATTGAATACCATCTGTGAATTGCTTTAAGTATTGATCCTCTTGTATTAGCTGATCTGGGATTATAAGGGTGAGAGGACCAAACATGGAACCAGTTTGAGTCAGTGATGTTCACCCCAAAGTCCAATTGCCAAGTTAGTCTGGGAAAGAGGTTGTTCACATATGTGGTCTCCACTAATACTCTATATATGATTGCAGCCTCTCCTTTAATTTCTGGATAATTGTCAGCGCATAGTGACTTGTAGGGAGTTAGTGGATGTGAAATTTCTTTTTTCACTGCCAACCAGGTGGCAAAAGAGTAGAATTGGTGAATTTGAAACCATATAATTTTAATATGTTGCAGTTGAATGGGGAAAGACTCCTTAGTTTTAGGTTTTCCATTAATAAATAGGTCTTATGTGTGGTATATAGTCCTTGATCTCTCAATTCTTTGAACCAGTTACATTTATCTGGCATATGAAAACTTAGATGAAGTATGAAAGGCCTCAAAAGGCAGGAATCAGGAGCCAAAGCATGTCTCCAGTTTTTCCATATAGTTAATGAGTGACAGAGAAATAGATTTTGTAAGTCTCAGTGTGAGTTTCTTTACTTGTTGAGAAACTGAGGTTGAATTTGGGTGAGGAAGCAGGCCTTGCCAGGGCGCCCCTTGCACTCCTCCTGGCTTTGCTGCTCTGTGCTTCTTGCAGAGAGCAGCAAAGCCAGGAGGAGCGCCAGGGGAGAGTGAAGGATGTTTACCTGGGGATAAAGTGATGCAGATAGTTGTGTGCCCCCCCCAACTTTTTTATGTCTGTTCCCTGTCTAAGGGTCCCTGTTTTGTGACTCCATGGAACAGATGCTTCCAATTGTGGCTTCATCAATTTCACTTCATCTCCCTTGGGAGAGTCTTTTATCTCTTCTCCTCCCAGTCTTTAGAAAGATTGTAAAACTGTTTTGTAAGTTAGGAGTCTTCAGAAAAATAGGGGAAATATTGGTATTTCTTGCTGCATATACTTAAAACAAATCCTATAAAATTTTGCAGCCAGGTGATGGGTTTCGAGGCTATTTCCCCCCCTCCTTTTTCACACTATTCTGAAATATCCAGTTTTTCTACCCAAAAGGCAAGTTTCCTTGACAAGTGAATTGTAACACAAGCATGGCCAATCCCTCACCATCTCCCAATGTTGAGGAAGTTATCTGTTTGCTTCTCTTACCGCCATATGCCTCCTTTCAGTGTGTTTTTAATTTATAATCATCATCATTATTATTATTAATATTAATATATAATGAATTATATGGATGTTTGAATCCATGGATCTGGAGACTTGTCCAATCTGAGTGATGTTAGTCCTGCGGCTGCGCAAATGGAGGACAGCTCGAAAATAATCCCTCCTTGGAACAGAATGAATGAAACGCAGCAGGACAATGTCTCTCTCTTGAAAACGGGAGGTCGCCCCTGAGTCTGAGAAGTCTCCAAATGGGTGGGACTCCAACTCCCGAAGTCTCCCCCTTTCGCCAGATGCCGGAGGGACTCATGGGAAATGTGAGTTCAGGGGCGGAGGAGCGTGGATTGTCGGCCGTTAGGCGGCGCCTGTGGGACAGATGTGGGAAAAGGGGGCGGGGATTGGTTGGCTGGGCGCTCGGGCCCCGCCCCCGGACGCTTACGTCACACACCAGCGTGGGTGACC
>NC_056524.1:141481639-141483617 GCF_019175285.1 Sceloporus undulatus | reverse complement strand
GGTGACGCAAGCGTCCGGGGGCGGGGCCCGAGCGCCCAGCCAACCAATCCCCGCCGTTCCTCTTTTGCATACATTATGCAACCCTGCTGCTGAGGCGCTTGGGCTCGGCAGCAGGGCAGTCTGGTTTTGCGCAGAGGCGGCCGCAGCATCCTCGTCCTGGTCCCTGTGGGTGCTCCTGCTCCTTCCATCCGCCTTCCCTCTTATGCTCGCCCGATGTAGGTGTGGAAGGCCGGGGGCAATGGATCTCGGCGTCTACCAGCTCAGGCACTTCTCCATCTCCTTCCTCTCCTCGCTGCTGGGCACCGACAGCGCTGCCCTCAGGCTCGACAGTAGGTAAATGGAGGAGGAGGAGGGAGCCCTCTTCTGACCCCCTCCCTCCCGCTCCCTCCGCATTGGGGGGGCCTCCCGAGGGGGCTCCTCCAAGTCTCTATGGGCGAATAGAGCCAGCCTTGCTTCTTCTTCTTCTTCTTCCTCCTGCTGCTCCAAATAACGCCTTCCCCGCTTGTCTCTCTTGCAGCTCCTCCGGCGCCAGCGTCGTCGCCATAGACAACAAGATCGAGCAAGCCATGGTACGTTACTCATTGATTCATTGGGGAAGGGGGGGGTCCTTCATCCATTGGGATTTAGGGCAGGAGAGGTCTCTCCTCTGAGACAAGGAGGATGACATCACCAGTATTATTATTACTATTACTATTATTATCGTCGTCGTCTTTGTAATATTTTGTTTTTATTTTTTATATTATTTTAAATATTATTATTATCTTTGATTTATTATTATTATTTTATTATCTTCGTATTATTTATTTATTTATTTATCCAGAGACAAGGAGAATAAAATAATAATAATAATTATCGTTTTATTATTTATATTATTGTATTTTATTATTATTTATCTCAGAGACAAGGAGAATAAAATCATCATCATCATCATCATCGTTGCTTTATTATTTTATGTTGATCTTTGTATTATTTATTTATTTATTTATCTCCTCAAAGACAAGGAGGATAAAGTAATAATCGTTTTATTATTTTTATTATTATATTTTATTATCTCCCCAGAGACGAGAATAAAATATTCATTGTTGTTTTATTGCTTTATTATCATCATAATTATTATTATATTTATTTATCTCATCAGAGACAAGGAGAATAAAATTATTATTATTATTATCATTGTTTTATTTTTACTTTATTTTTATTATCGTTGTATTATTTATTTATTTGTCTCAGACAAGGCAAATAAAACAATAATCTTTGTTTTTCTTATTATATTTTATTAGTATTATTGTTGCTTATTATTATTATTAATCTCAGACAAGAATAAAATAATAGTAGTAGTAGTAGTAATTATTTATTTATTATGGTCATATTATTTATTTATTTATCTCCTCAGAGACCGGGAGAATAAAATAATATTTATCACTGTTGTTTTATTTTATTATTATTATTATATTTGTATTATTATATGTCAGAGACAATAAACTAATAATCGTTGTATTGTTATTATTATGGTTGTATTATTATTATTTAACTCAGAGAGAAGGAGAATAATAATAATAATAGTAATGTTATTGTTGTTGTTGTTATTGTTGTTGTTGTTATGAGGTATCCTTTGGGTGCCTTTTGGGAGGAAGCAGGGGGCTCCCTTCCTCCTCCTCCATTTTGTTTTGTATGAGGGGAGTCCTCCTCCTCCTCCTCCTCCTCTCCTTCTCCCCCTCAGACGTGATTCCAGGGCCCTCTCTCTCTGCTCCTGCTTCTGGGGCCTGAGAGAGAGAGAGAGAGAGAGGAAAACAGTCCCCTTCTCCTCCTCCTCCTCCTCCTTCCTCCGCTTCCGCTGGCGCTTTTGTTGCTGCGGGAGCCCTTCGCACGGGATCCTCTCCTCCTCCCTCCCTCCTTCTCCTCTGTTGCTAGGCAAACTCCACACTATATCTCCCGGCTATAAATAGCGCCGACGCTGATTGGCCGGAGCTGGGCTGGG
>NC_056524.1:141436299-141481539 GCF_019175285.1 Sceloporus undulatus | reverse complement strand
CTATAGTTCTCCGAATGTCAGCACAAATGTTTCTCATACTTTCTCTTCCTTTCCTCCTAGCTGTTAGCAAAGGACATACGGCATGAAAGAAATGTAATTCTTCAATGTATTCGCTATATCCTTCGAAATGATATCTTTGGACTCCATTTGCAGACTGAATTAACAGCACATTTAGAGACTGGACAGACTTCTCAAGCTGTGCAAGAGCTATTGGCAGACAGGCCTAGTGAAACTAACAGCTCTCATAGTTTGCCCAACCAGTTAACAGGACAGAATGGATTACCTGGAGATCAAAGCAAGGAAGCAACTGTGTCCCAGATATTACCAGTTTCTCATGCTCCTGATGAGGAAATTTGGGAAACTGCTGAAATCTATAGTGAAGAGAACTAACCCTTTGGAATAATTGGAAGGCTGGCGGTCCACTTTAGGATTATGTTGAAAATAACCAGATTGCACGTGGTATCATAAGAGTTTGTCTAGACTACAGCTTCCCTGATGGAAAGTTGGCATCCATTTTGCTACTGTTTTGATTTTACAATATTTTTTGATGATTTTATTTTTGCATCTCATAATTTGAATAGAAATTGGATTAAAATTATATTATTGAATAAAGTTTATTCAAATTTTCTAACAAATGAAAGAAATTATAACAGTAACATTCATTGTGTCAAAAAAAAGAGACAGAATTGATTTATTTAATATTTTATTAAAATGTTTATATTTTGCCCTATAACCAAAGAACTTACAGGGAGGCTTACAGTAAGGGGAAGCTGAACATTTCCCTACTGTTCCATCCTAAGTCCATTGCCTTAGGCATTTTCAGTCTTGTTCACTGCTAGTATCATAGCCAAGCCAAGAAGGGAGGATAGAGAGGCAAATTGTAGCAAAATCTGAGGCAACGAAGGGTTGCATCCTCCTTTCCGCTGCAGCTCATGTAACATTAAAATTAAACCCTAGCCCACCTGCCCACTTTATAGGCAAATGCTACATTCAGTCATGTCTAGTGTAATTTTCTGAATCATTTGCAATCAGCACTAATACTAAAAATTAGTAGGAGTAGGAATAAAAATAAAACCTTGAAAACTAGACTTTAAACCATGCTAGTTCCTATATGTAAATGTCTAGTCCTTCAGATATTGTTTACCTGCAGCTCCCATCAGTCCAAGACAGTATTGGCAATGGTGAGGGATATGGTGGTTGTTTTTATGCTTTCAAATTGACTGACCTACGGTGCTTTCTTGGTAAGATTTGCCGGTATTCAATGGAGATTTGCCATTGGCTTCTTCTAAAGCTGAGAGTATGTGACTTATCCAGTGCATTTCCATGGCTGAGTAGAGAATGTCACTTGCTCATATACCCAGTTTAGCAATATCTGGGACTCTGTCTCCATAACTGGACATGTCAAGGAATTTAAGAGAGAGTTTGCCATCAGAGACCAGTAGTGCATATTATTTAACTGCTTAGACTGTTAAGTTTTTAGTACCAAAAATAGCCTCTGCCTGTCTCACGCTCTGGTTTATAGCCTACAATTGGAATAGCTTAACACTTGGTAAAATATTTTCTACATAAATTGTCCCTTCAGCCTTTAAAAGACAAACTTCAAATTGGATTTTTAATAATACATGGAAACTGCCTGTAATTGCCATGACTCATTTTCGGTTTGACTTGGCTTGACCTTGACATGTGATTTTCATTCCAATTAAGGCAGCCCATGGCACAGTCAGTCCCTTGAAGATGCAGCCATGAGAAGGCAGGCCCCCTGCTATTCAGCCAAGCTTTCAAAATACACTGGCAAGCAATAGAGAACAAAGAAATGGAATGGACAGTTGTTCACATGAATAGTACTATTTGCCACATAGGCTGACATGGTCTTATTTATTTATTTATTTATTTATTTATTTTGGCATAGCTGTTGTACTATTGGTCACATTTGTGAACTGAATGCATGTGATTTTTTTTTTTACATGTTAATACAGAAGAGAAGTGGCCCTCTTGAAAACAAACGGAACTGGTTCTTCAATCCACTGCATAGTCAGACCCAAAGAGCAGGAATACAATTTCAAATATTGCACATCTCCATGTATTTGCACATCTTTAAAACTTTCATATTTTAAAACAATGGTTAGCACATAAAAATGCAACTCAAAATACTTGCAAATATCTTCTAGGATGCATGGTATCATTTTTGCCAAGGTAGTTGTATAGAGTCAATACATTTACAATGGTCCCTCCACATTTGCTGGTATTAGGAGCACAGGACCCCCATGAAAAGGCCTATCTCTTCCATCTTTCTTTTGACTTTTCACTTCACCATCCCCTTTTCAACCCTTCCTCACCCGACCTCTTCCTACCTCTTCCTTTCACACCCTGCAAGAGCAAGTTTAAAGTTTAAGTGGAGTTTCAGGTTTAATGTCAAGGCAAAAGGAAGAAGCTGCTGCATCAGCCAATGGATCATCTCCCGGCTGAACTCCTTCCCCCCAGCAGCAGTGGGGATGAGACAGGCCTCTATGGAGGGCAGCAGCTCAGTGGAGGGAAATTTATGGCAGCAGCCGGGGAGAGAAATTTCCTCTGTTGCTGCCAAAGATACAGGATAGTTCATTTTATTTCATTTTTATTACAGTCATAGACCAGCACAGATAGAGGATAGAGTTCACATTAAGATCATGCCAATACTTCATCGCTTCTCCTGGGTCCAACATGCCACCAACACCACCACCTACTGGTGGCTATAGCATCAGACAAGCAATAGAAAGGTCTCTCCATCTCAGAGGAGGAAGAGATGCTACTCCATTCTCTTCCCAAGAAGAACAGCTCTTGAGTCATCTTGAACTTCTGTGAAATAAACTGCTTCATGAGGAAAAGGAGGAGCTGCATGGAAACACTGAAACATCCTGAAGGCCCTTCAATCTGGTGATTTCATCTCCTCTCGATCCACAGGATGTTTCTCTTCACATCCGAGTCCATCCAGTGGACTGTGGGTTCCTACGATTTGCCTATAAGGAACATTTCTAATAGAAGGTGCTGCCATTTGGCCTAATATCAGCTTCTCAGGTGTTCACCAAGGTCATGGTGGCTCTGATAGTGCATTGGAGGAGGATGCATCTTCATATTTAGCCCTACCTAGATGATCTGCTGATATACTCAACGTCCAAACAACAGGGACTACAGGATGTAGGCCAGGTCCTCAACTCATTGAACAGCACGGCATCTTGATGAATCATGCAAAGAGCTCACTAGTACCATCACAGCAGTCCCAGCATTTGGGTACACTGACCAATACATGGTCAGGGACAGTCTCTCTACCCCAGGAATGCATCAGTACAATTGCCAAAGCCATAGACAGCATCAGGTGGAATCCAACTTTGAGTCTAACACTATGGGGCACATTTACAGAGACTGATGATTGCAATGACAGAATACCTCCCTTGGGCATGACTCCATGGCAGTGGCTCTTTCCACACCAAGACACCATTGCAGCCAGATTCTCGATCTCCATCAAAACAGCCATTGCCTCTGTACTACCTCACAGGTGAATAGTAAAGGTGACAGCTGATCCAAGTTTTCCTAAAGGGCCTAACCAACTTTAGCCCTGCCTACAGCCCACCACTTTCCTTCTTAGGACCTAAGCACAGTACTCAAAGCTCTGACAGTGGTGGTTCCCTTTGAGTCCCTAGGGGAGGCTTCCCTAAAACATCTCATCTGGAAAGCGCTGCTACTCAGCCATAACCTTGGCTCGTAAAGTCTCTAAATTGCAGGGGGTCCTGAGAGGGCACCCTCAAGTTGCATTAAATGGGGAAATTGATTAAGCTTAATAGGAAATAGCAAGAGGGCTTTGGTAACATAAAGCCTAGATCTTAAGCTTTTGTATACCAGTTCTGAACTCAAAGAACTCCAGAAGCGGGTTCCAAAATTAGTTTACTGTATTTATAAAAAGAGGATCAAGATACACGCTAAGCATACTGTCTCACACACTCACACAAGAGTTAATGATGCAAAGGCAGTAAAAGATAGCAAGTTGCAGGTTGCAAGCGGAAGCATAGCTCTATTGTGGGGTTACTGGAATGAAGATATCTCAGTTGTCACCTGCAATATGTGGGGTGGCCAGCTACTGAGGTGTTCAGTCAAAATAGAAGAGAGGTTCTGTCTAGTTTCAAACTAGACCGAATTGCTATTGTTTAGGCATGCATATTTATAGCAAGAAGTGGATCCTGGGGCAGTGTTTCAGGAGTTAAATGGTTTATCCAGGAGTTAAATTACTTTCCCAGGGGAGAAGAATGGAATGAGAGGTGAGAATGATTGGACAATCATTGTGAATGTCCTCAAAAAAGTTTCATTCCCTGAACAAAGCTCCCTTTGTCTATAGTATGCAAGCAATCACCAGATCCAACACCCACCATCACACTCTATGGTGAAGGGATTGTACAAATTCTGATCCTGAGTGATCCATCATAGCTAAGTGCCTTGGCTTTCCCCATGCTGATCCATCAGGATTTCCTAATATAGTATGGCTGCTTTCCTGTATTGGGGTACCCCCTTTTGACTACCTTCTTTTTTTATATTAATTTGGTATAAATTGATGTGGGGTATCTGGGGACTGTATCTTGGGTAACATGATGCACAATCAGGTGAGACTCTGATACTACGGATAGACCCAGTCTTCATCCCCAAGGTCGAATCTATCTTCCACAGATCACAGGAGGTGATCTTCTTCTCACTTTGTCCCCATCCGACCAAGGAACTGAAAGGATATGGTACACTCTGGATATGCAGAGGACTGTTAGATCTATCTAGAGAGAACCAGCCCCTTCCAATCATCTGAGGCTATGTTTGTCTCATTTCAACTTCAATCCATGGGAAGAAAGGTCTCCACATCCACCCTGAGCAGGTGGATAAAGACCTACATACAGTGGGCCCCTGTTATCCACTGGGGTCTGGTTCCAAGATCGCCCATGGATAACAAAATCCGTGGATGCTCAAGTCCCATTATATATAATGGCAGAGCAAATGGTATTCCTTATATAAAATGGAAAAATCAAGGTTTGCTATTTGGAATGTATACTTTTTTAAAAATATGTTCAAGCCATGGATGCTTGAATCCGTTGATAAAAAATCTGTGGATAAGGAAGGCTGAATGTGTAGTAGCATGTTACAAGACCTTGAATGCTCCAGTTATTATCATCATTGTTTGTAGCCCATTTCACCAGAAGCGCAGCAACTATAGGACCCTGGTTAACAAGTGCCCCGCTGACTGAGATCTGCAGGACAGCCACCTGGAAATCTCCATTTACCTTTGTTAGACACTACAGGGTGGATGCCTTGAAACTGGCGGAGGTTGCATTCAGAAGAAGGGTACAGCAATAGGTTTTCCAGCCCTAAAAGACTGCTTGCCTTGCTAGCATACCCACCCTTCTTAGGATAGCTTTGGTAAGTTTCAAGTTCCAGGATATTCCGTCCATATCTACTGGAAAATGGAATGCTGGGTCTTACCTGTGAGATGTTCGTTTCCTGTAGATAAGGATGGAACATTGTATCTACCCATGAAGTGCTGGCAGGACAGACCTAGATGGATCGGGATACCAGGGCCATAGCTGTTCTGATCCAAAGATATAGCCTAGGGCTCCCCACAGGGTGATCCCCAGACCCCCTCCTTCCTTTCTTGGGCCCCTTAACATGGCTCTCACAGTACCTAATTCCAGCCTACCTTATCATTTTTTCCCCAGAGCTCTATGTTACTGAGCTGTAAAAGTGACTAAATGGTGAGGGGGTTATATGGTTATGGGGAAAGCACCCTCTTCATTTTCTCTTGACTGCTAGGAGTGAAATGGGAAGTGCAACCCAAGTTCCAGGATGTTTGGTTCTTACCTACTGGAAATGAACGTCTCACAGGTAAGATCCTTTTCCCTTCATGATTATAGTACAGTAGTTTAGAGGGATAGATGGGGAATCTGTATGCATTGTCTAGTTTAAGACACTGGAGGACCATCAATTTGCAAAGATTACCACCTACTTCCAAGCTGTCCTCATAACGTGTTGCCTTAACTAAACTATTGTGCTCTAATCATTAAATAAAATAGATTCCAGTAGCCATTTGCATTTATAGGCTGATGTTAGAAGTAATTAGGTACATGGGTGTATAATTTTTAACTGAGTCTGTAGTACGTTTTAACTCCCCATTTAGACAGACAATTATTACTGCACTGATATACTGTACCCTTTAAATTGCTTTATGGGGAAAAATACTTAGAAGAAAATTTATGTGTTCTAAAAAATATTTCCAGCTTTCCTCCAGTGAGTTGAAGGTAGTGCACTTTCTTTCTGACACTTTATCTTCACAACAACCCTGTAAGGTTATGCAAGCTAAAAGAGAATGAATGGTCTAAGGCCACTCACAAATTTAATCCCTGTTTGGGAACCTGAACTTGGATCGCCTTATATTTGTGGAACTGAAGTTTAAGTACTTAAAATATTTGGATAGACATGCTTTTGAACTTATTTTTAAAATCGAGTTAGTCCCAGCTCAAATAGGCTGGGTAGAATCATAAGAGTTGGAAGGGACTGAAAGGATCATCTAGTCCAAATCCCTGCTATGCTGGGATATACAACTAAAGCACTCCAAGAACATGACCATACAAACTCCCTTTAAAGACCTCCAAAGTGAATTTTGATTTACGATACAAGAATTTATTAAATGGGTCTATCCCAAGTGATAGCCAAAATGTATATAAACTCAAAGAGGGAGTTATCTGAAATTATTTTAAAGTTGTATTTGTTTTCTTTTTTGGGTTTATATTTCACACGGCTTTTAAGAGTTTTCACATCTTTCTGAAGTCCTCCAGATTTTATAGATAGAAAAGTACTTCAGTAATATGGATCCTTTATTGTTTTCAGAAATCAGGTGGCTGTAGGGCAGGATCAGCTATTGAGAGAGCTAACCTCAAAAGCACTTAATGCAATTCATCCCAGTGGAGCTGATGATAATCAGTTTTATTTGTCAGTGGCACAATCTCCATTATAAAACACAATGTTAATACAATAAGCTTGCTGAAACAAATGGATGGCAACAGAACACTTACTTGTGTGTGACAAAGGGCTAATTTGAAAGACAGCAAGTAAAGGAACAAAACCAAAGAATAATAAAATATTACATCACTATGGGCCATCATTGCCAATGGCAGCTAAGACAACATTGCCGTCCAGTGCTGACGTCTTTAGCAATTTGCTGTCGCTCTTGAGCTGTGAAGGTGGTGACCTTGATTGTAAAAGATTTAGTGTGATCTGCTAGCAGGTCACAAATGACATCAAGCAATACCCAACCAGCTCTTTAACCTGAAAGATCTCCCAGGAAACCATTTCTGGGGGTAGTTTATAATGAACAGCATAGTAAATACTGTATATACTCATGTATAAGTCTAGAAATGTAGATCAAAAATTTAGGTCGACTTATCCATGGTTCAATGTCAGTACTGTACTTTAACTTTAATTTAAAAAAGAGCCATCCCCTGGTGAAAGGCAAGAGAGCCATCTGCCCTGGAATCACTGAACCCTCCCACTATTTTCTCATCCATTCAGCTTTTAGTATGAGCACAAACAGTTATGCCTGGTGGAATTTTGGCATTGTTATCCTTTGATTTGTCCTTTACATCATTTGTTAGATGCCCATGGGTCATATCAAAATCCATAATTTTGGTCCCAAAACCTGGCCTTGACTTATATATGAGGTCGACACAGAGTCAAATATATACAGTAATAAACTAAGTCTTCCACCAACCCAGAATACAGATGCATTACTGCAGTGTATATAGGGAATCCCATTGTACCTTCCCTTAACATAAACTGGAAGATTAGTTGCCTGACACTGGAGCCAGTGGTGTCACTAGGGTTGATGTCACCCAGTGCAATAACTCATGGTGTCACACACACACACACACACTGATCTCCTCTGATATCGCACTACAGAGAATCCTTAGTGATGTTTTTCGTACTAATGGCGGGTTACAGACCGCCGAAAAGCGGTGGCCTGCACCTGCCCCCCCCAGCCGGATCGGGGCCTCAGTGGCTAGAACGGCAGCCGCTAAGGCCCCGATCCGCCGCTTTCCAGGCCGCGGGGAAGCGGCAAAAGGCCGCTTCCCCGCAGCCTGGAAAGGGGTGTCCTTGGGGCTTCAAGCCCCAAGGACACCCCACGGTGGCGGGGAGGAGGAGAAAGGGGCCGCTTGGCCCCTTTCTCCTCTGCGTCACTGGGCGCGGCCATCTGAAGGCTGCGCCCAGCAACGCAAAGCCAGGAAGGAGCTATGTTTCTGAGCTCCTTCTTGTGCCATGTAAAGGGCGCTCTAAGCGCCCTCGTGCGGCGCAAGGACGTCAAGTCCACGCCGCCTCGTTTGGAGGCGACGCAGTCGTGATGTCGTAATGGCGGCGGCTGTGTGGAACGCCCCTTTCTAACCCTTTCTAATCAGAAAGGACGCCCCTTTCTAATCCTAGCATGCGCGGAGCGCGCACTTTTAGGCCCATCTGTAACGGGCCATAGTTACTCATAAATCGTAATTTCCATACATCACTGAATGTAATGGTAACAGTTGCGACATAAAGAACTATCAAAATTAAAATTATACAGTTAGCCCTTCTTATACACAGGGTTTTAGACACGGATTCAAGCATTCACAATTTGAAAATGTTCAAAAAAAGTATAAATTTCAAATATCAAACCTTGATTTTCCATTTTTTAGAAGGGACACCATTTTGCTATGTCATTATATTTAATGGGATTTGAGCATACACGGATTTTGTTATACACAGGGTTGCCATAAAGCAGAAAGAATTTGAAGGCAGACAACAACAAAATTGGTTACTTTGATCTAGCATGCATACTAGTTCCAGTCTTCTCCCTGTGACTGTACCAGACAGGACTGGCATAAACATCTAACATACTTTGCCATTTGTTTTATATGCCACCTTTTTCTCAGCATGGGACTCAAGGTGGCTTATGTGTATATGTTAGGGAAATATATATCCTAGCAAGGTATGTAATAATAATAATAAATAAAAACTTAATTTGTATACCGCTTTTCCGTAGTGATCAAAGTGGTTCACAAGACCATCAAATACACATAACATCAAATACAATTGCACATTATATCAAAAAGTAAGTAAAACCGCGAGTACATATGTAATTAAACAAGCTTCCTTAAAATCACGTATAAGAACATTAATAACATCTGTCAGTCATAAATAGCATCTTTCGACAAGGAATAATTTCTACACAGAGTCAGAAGGATATGCTGACCGGAAACAATGGGTCTTTAAGGCTTTCTTAAAGGCATCTAAGGAGGAACTAAGCCTTCTCTCCTCCGGGAGCTTGGACCAGTATGTGGGAGCTGCAGATGAAAATGCTTTTTGGCAAGTTGATGCCAATCTCATCTTAAGATATTCAAGTAAGCATTTCCCTGTAGTTCTGAGAGTGCGGGGTGGATTGTATGGGGAGAGGCGTTCCCTCAAGTAACACGGGCCCAAGCCATGTAGGGCTTTATAGGTGATAACCAACACTTTGTATTGAGCCCGGAAGCTAAATGTAGAGGCTGTTGGTACCTGGCAACAGCGGCAGCATTCCTGTAGCTGTCAGCCTTCCCATACCCTTGAGAAGAGACTGATGACGGACTCATTCAAGTCATGACTTAGCTTGTCTGGTGGCAAGCTGAGGCTCTGTAATAACCCAAGCAATGAATATTAGAACACTGTCACTGAATAGGTTTGTGTATGAAAGCAAGACGGAAAGGTAAGTTTGCATCTGCAACACGTGGGAACATGTACTGGGTATTTCACCAAGAACATCCAGAACCCCTCAAAATCTAGAACCAGCCTTAGCACTCGGAGATGGTAAGAGAAGTAGGCAAGTTTAAGGTTTATTGCTGGACTATTAATGGAGATTGTTGTACTTTGGCCACAACATGGGAAGGCATAAATTACTGGAAAAGACAATCATGCTAGGAAAGGTAGAAGGCAGCAGAAAGAGAGGAAGACTGTATGCCATATGGATAGACTCAAACAGGAAGGTCACGGGCCTGAATCTACAAGACCTAAGCAGAGCAGTGGAGGATAAGGGGGCTTGGAGGTGTCTCATCCACATGGTCACCATGATCAAGGTCAATCTGAGGACATCAAAAAACATTTGTGTAACAATAAACCATGGTAGCATTACAAGAACCAGCTCATCCTGGATATCATGCTTGGATAGATTTATGCTGAAATCTGGTTAAAGTCCCAGAGTTTGGCAAACCAAGAAATATGTTTTTAGTTTGCATCTGACCTATGGGAGAAGAGTTAACCATTTTTAGAGTTCTGAATATCCCTTCCCTTTAATATTTTTTGAATACTTTGTTCAGCAGTGTAGATTAACATGGCATTCTGAAGATGGTTTCAGTGGAAGAAAGGGCATATTGAGTTTGAGAGAGAAATCCTCATCTGCCTTCACCTCCAGTGGACTTCGCTTGGTGACATTCTGATTATCATTTTCATATGCACAGAGGAAACTGGATACCATTCTTACTTGCCCAGCTTCTGTTATGGAGAGAGACTCAGCAGCGTGCCACCCACAACTTAGCTGGGAAGATATACAAAGTGAGTGTGTGCTAGTGCAGATAAATGATGAGAGTGCTTGGTGCTTATATGCTGTTCTGTACAGTTGCTGAAATCAGCTTCTGAACCTGCCAGTTCTCCTCTCACCTTCGACAGCCTTTCAGCTGGTTTTGGTGCCAGGCTGCTACAGGGTGGTCTCTTGGATTAATTGTGATTGCTAAGCCGTTGGGTTCATGATCACTTCAAAACATTTCAGGAGTAATTCTCATCAAATCAGACTCTGTAGAAACAAAACTGTGTATGAGCTACAGCCACTAAATCCTTGATTTCATGCTCAGGCTTTGGAAAGTAGCCTGGGTGCATATTGTGGGGCATCTCTGATTCTCTACAGGAAGCAAAAGCCTATCATGCTTAGAGGAGCACTCTACTGCTTACTAAGCAGAGTTTACCTATTTGTTTTTGTAAAACAAGGGGATGGGCAGCTGAGAGACAATAGCAGCAGACTATAGTGTCTGGTCACTGTTAAAAAATACAAATTAAATGGGATCACAGGGTGAGTTTTCAGGCCCAAACAATTTTTAAACTGTAGCTGATTTTTAAATTTTATGTTAAAGATCTTTTTTTAAAGTTAGTGCATTGTCAATTATGTTTGTGTTGTGTATAAATGAATGTCATCCTGAGGACTTTGGAAATAGCCTGAGTCATAACTTGAACGGGTTTCTATGTCATTTTAGCTGGGCAAAAGAAAACAAGGCAAAGCAAAACTGTTGCTAGTGACAGTGATTTAATTTTTAAATTCCATGTAAGGAAAAAGGTACCGTATATACTCGACTATAAGTTGACCTCATATATAAGTTGAGGGCAGGTTTTGGGGCCAAAATTATGCATTTTGATAGGACCCGTGGATACGTCGAGGATAAAACTTAGGGGCATGTAATAAAGGATCTAAAGAATGAAACAAAGGAAAACAATGCCAAAGAACTTAACAAAATTCCAGCAGGTGTAACTATTTGTGCTAAAGGATGGATAGGTGAATGGATGGATGAAAGAGTAGAGGTCGATCAGTGCTTCCAGGGCAGATTAAACTCTTGTCTTTTACCATATACTGTATATGTGTGTGTGTGTGTGTGTGTGTATATATATATATATATAGAGAGAGAGAGAGTTAAAATACTTACATTGACCCATGGATAGGTCAACTCCGGTTTTTTGGGTCAATTTTTAACATAAATTTCTAGACTTATACATGAGTATATATTAGTGTTTAACTGTCCAGACTGCAAAACTCAGACACCTGAAACTTGCCATGGATTCTAAAGGGACTCTGGGGAAACCCATCCAAGGGTATGTCTGTTTTTTATTTATGTATTGTTTAATTTTAGTTAATTAAAATCTCCCTATATCCTGCAGTACTAGCTGGGTCCACTAGATGCCTGACCTTCTCTAACTTGAGAAACAAAAAACTGGATGAAGAGCTGGAATACACATTTTTCTACAGAGCCTCTAGGCACCTTCATGTGCACTGGGGTAGAGAAAACAGAAAGAGCCATGGCAAAAAAGAGAGAGCATAGGGGTGGAGTGGGATGGGAAGGATATGGGATATCTAATCCATATGAAAGTGGTGCTTCTGCAGATAATGTATACATTTAAGCCTGTCCATGATCACCTGGGAATTTCAGAAGAATCTTCAGAAAAATCTTTATAGATTACAGTAAAATTTTGAAGTGCATAGAACTGTTGACTGGCCGAACCCAAAGGGTGCTCAACAATGGCTCCTTTTCATCCTGGAGAGAAGTGACCAGTGGGGTCCCACAGGGCTCTGTCCTGGGCCCAGTGCTATTCAACATCTTTATCAATGATTTGGATGACAGAATTGGGAGCATACTTATCAAATTTGCAGATGTCACGGGGGGTGGGGGGTAACCTCATCTAGAACTGTTTGATACACCTCCAGCCCCAGATTAGGACCCTTGATAATAAGCACCTCTGTCTTCTCTAGATGTAGTTTCAATTTGTTTTCCTTCATCTCAAACCATTATCTCTTCCAAGCTTTCAGAGGAGACACACTATCTTTAGCTGAAGCTGTTTTTAAAGGCATGGAAAAGTATATTTGGGTGTCATCAACATACTGATCGTATCCCACCCCATGTCGCTGGATTATCTCTCCCAGCAGTTTCATGTAGATGTTGAATAGTATTGGGGATAGAATGGCATCTTGTGATATGCTCCTTTTTTGAGGAGCAGCTGTCCCCAAGCTCACCTCCTGGAACCTGCCTGAGAGAAAGGACCAGAACACAGTGTCTCCAATTTCCAACCCCTCCAGATATTCCAGAAAGACACCATGGTCAATGGTATCAAACGCTGCCAAGAGGCCCAAGAGCACCAACAGGGATACGCACCCCCTGTACATGATAAGATGGGGATAATCCACTAAAGTGACCATAGCAGTCTCAACTCCGTATCCTGGCAAAACCTGGATACATTATAGATATGTATGTAGCTTCCCAGTCTTGGGCAGCCAACGTAGTCTAATACATGCTTGGTTGAAAACAAATTTTGCTACGTTCAGGAAGATGTGATTTCAGAACAGTGTGCACTGAGTTATGGCTGTGAGGTCTAATTACTGTGGTTTTAACTGCTTAACATAGTAAAAAATAGTATGCATACATCATGCTATATCAGGATCTTTGATAGTTCCCTACCTGACCAGTTTTAAACAAACAGAAAGCTGTAACTTGAGCATGCATGAGTCAAGGAGGAAAAGAAACATAATAATTTAAACATGCTTTTCAGCTATTCTACACCTTGTAACTCAGTCCAGATGAAGCAGACAAGGTCTGGCAGTGGAAAAGAAAGAAAGAATCACTTGGTCTCTTTTATCTTTGTATCTTGTTACATATCTTTCAGAGGGCCAGGGTAGGCCATCCCTCTCATGTCAAAGAGAAGTGTTCTCCCTCCCCTGCATTGATGTACTCATGACTTGCACTGGCTGTGGTGGACATAACTGGAACCAGAAAAAACAACCTTTAAGATTGCTTCAAAGAACTGGTATGTTCCTTACCAAAAAGTCTGCATAGGAAATTCCTTCAAAAAGGAGTACAGATTACCATGAATCAGGCTGGGAGAAGTTTACTTCATAAGATTTCATTGACCTTATGTGAACATTCAAAGTTGCCTTAACCTGATTCAAATAATTAATCTATTCTTTTTAACTATAATAACCAGCATCTTTGTAAGGTGCCAGGAATGGGTCTTATCTTTAGTTGTCATTTTATTTCAATGAGAGATACTAGTACAGTACTTGAACCTGTAACCTTGTGAAAATAACATATATGCTTTGCCACAACTAATTTCAGAGAGCGTGGGCATGATCCTAGCATTCAGAAACCCATCCTTCCCTCTCTGATACCACTGGCTTTATCTGATATTTATTTCTTCAGTATATATCCTGCCTTCCTCCTGGCACAAGCTCGAAGGTGGCTTACAATAATCTTGACAAGTGACAAAAGCAGTGATGTAATGGTGTTAATGCTGGATAAAAGAAGGACAACAGCAAAGGTAGAATGAAGATGCTTCAACAGATATATTGCAAAATTATAGATAAGTATTGATATATGATATACTATATTAATTGCAAAATTATAGGTATATGATATATTAATTGCAAAATCATAGATAACTGTGAAGCATCTTCATTCTACCTTTGGTGTCGTCCTTCTTTTATCCAGCATGCCAGATGTGCCCAACTTCTCCTGTCATATGTCCCTCATTACATCATTGCTTTTGTCACTTGTCAGGATTATATATATATATATATATATATGGTAATAAATACAATATTTTGTTCATGTTAAGGTGCTAGATCTCCTTGAGCTTGCTATGCAGGCCGCAAAAAAGCAATGACTTCTGAATGAGGGTCATATGACAGGAGAAGGTGGGCAGGTCTGGCTAGTGCCAGCCAAGCACAGCTCAGGGAATGCTATCAAGGGGGTAAGGCTATTGGGGAGAATAGATACAAAACTAATGCTTGTCTCTGGCAGAAGGCACATGAGGAAAGAGGACTAAGACAGGGAAAAGCTGTAACAGAGATAGGACGTTCAGCCACCTATTTATTTACTTTTTTAGGGATCTTGCTTTTCTCCCAAAATGGGATTCAAAGCAGCTATGGAATTCAAGTCATGATAAAATGGGTGAAGTGGGATGAATGGGAGGACATCATAAACTGGTAACTAGAGAGCCTTCTACAGCATGCACCCTCAGGCTGCCTAGTTTATATGATGGCTCTACATGCTAAAAGGAGCAAGATGAAAGCCTGAGAGTAAGCAATCACTTCCTTTTGATGCCCTACAAAAACGTATAGTCAGCCTATGGGCCTGAACAGACAGGACAAAATAAAGCTGCTTCGGGTAACTTTGGAGGTACAGTATGCTGTTTAAATGATAGATGCATCTTAAGAGGCCAAAAGCTGTGCCAAAACTGCACTCCAGTCTTTAGGATTGGAACATGGCTTTGGCATGGCTTCCGGCCTCTTAGGACACATGCAGCATTTAAACAGCATACCTCCAAAGTGACCTGAAGCAGCTTTATATTGGCCTATCTGTTCGAGCCCTATGTTTCTGATCACAGTATATTTGCACTTAATAGCAGACTGAAACAAGGCACTCCAGACCTGACACACTTACAGGAGATTAAAATACATCTCTCTTTCTACATGCTCTCTTCTAGAAAAAAAAAATAGGCCCTAAGACATTAGAATCATTAAAAAGAACCTAAAGACACCATATATACAGGCCCATGGAATGGTGTAATAACACTCAGTTGTACACAGTCATTTAAATCCACACTGTGCCTTCAAGTTGTCTTTCAACTTACAGTGACTCCATGAATTTCATAGGATTTATTTAGGCCAATAATACTCAGGGGTGGTTTTGCCTGTTCCTTCCTCTGAAATATAGCCAACTGAATTATATAGGCAGCATGCTTAAATGAACAGGCCTTTCCTTGTTTTAATGTTGTGGTTACTTAGACTCTGACTATCACGGAAGCTCAAGGGATTGGGTGGTAAGAGACAGGGTGATTTATCTGAATCAACAGTAGAGACCAGGAGGAGGAGGAAGAAGCGCATGCTCTGCGATAAAGCCATGACTTATCAACTTTCATAAGGACAAGCATGTCATGGTCACCAGTTGGAAAGGTACCTTTTCAAAAAGTAATTTCTTTCTCAGATGTAACCTGTTTCCACTGCATTCTGTGTGCTGGTTTTTAGGGATTGAGAAGAGAATGGCATATAATTCTAAGCAATATGTTCTTAAAATGCCCTTTAAAAGGAACTGGTGAAAGTATCTAGAAAGCATTACTCATTGACCAAGAAAGTGCCTTTACTTTTGTTACTTAACTGTTGAAATAATGCTTGTTTACACACTTGTTACAAAAATATAGTTACTGCTGATTGTATTATTCATACTTTTCCAATTAGAATCATAGAATCATAGAGTTGGAAGAGACCCACAAGGGCCATCCAGTCCAACCTCCTGCCATGCAGGAACTCTCAGTCAAAGCATCCTGACAGATAGCCATCCAGCCTCTGTTTAAAGACCTCCAAAGAAGGAGACTCCACTACACTCCAAGGGAGTGTGTTTCACTGTCAAAGAGCTCTTACTGTCAGGAAGTCCTAATGTCGAGGTGGAATCTCTTTTCCTGAAGTTGTATTACTCCAAACTATTTTCAAGTTCTGGCCATGCTTGGTTATGGTGGGTTGTTGACACGAGAAAGGGAAGGACCCACAGTATCTGACTGACACTGGTTCAAATGCCCAATTCTCAGTCCTCCAATGTGTATCATGTCAGAGGAGTAGCTAGTATGAGTAAGGCTATGGTGGTGAATTGACTGGTTCTAAATATGGCATCCTTCTTTCTGAGAGCCATGTTGTAGAGTAATGCCAACTGGTAAGATTTAACATGTGAAGAACAGTCAGCATGCAGAGTCTTTTAGCAACCTAGCATGTGTAGAAACCTTTATGCTTCCCAATGAATTATGCGAGGGCTACATAGACATATTGGCTACCGACATTTGCTCTGATCCTAACTTTGGGTTTGGGCCACTTGTGTAATATCAGCTTCCTGTGCTCCCTCTGCTGAACATAACATCATCAATAGTGTTGTCTGAATACAGGATAATTTCTGTTCTGGCAATTAGACTTTGGCTATTGTGTTAGTAGGCTAAACTGTTGTTTTGCAAAGGAAATAGTCATTTGGCAAATGGGTTGGCTAATGAAATAAAAAGGCCTGTTTTTTGTGACATCCAAAGAAAAATCCTGCAAGGCAAACCAGGCTGTTTTAGATGCCTCTCCATACATTCCCTCCTATACCAAAAGCTGCCTTAATTGGAACAACTTCTCTCTTTTTAACTTGGGTTATCTCAGTGTAAAATTGTTACTTTCTGGAGTATCGTTTGAATCTCTGTACTTTTATTGCAACAATAAACAGTGGAAGCCATCATCCAGATAGTGCCTTGTGGCAGAGAATTTAGCTGCTTGCAATGGAAATGCTGTAATAAATCACTGTCTTTAAGGTGCCATGAGGCTTTTTGTTGTAATGTACTGTTTTCAGTGCTAGTTACCTTTTGATTGCATTTTTCCTTTTAATTAGTGATATTTTAATATTATACTAGCTTAATTCTATTTTAATGTCCACTTTTATATGTTTTTAATTGCACTGTTTTAATTTGTATGCCACTTTGTGTCCCAATTTTTTTTTTGGGGGGGGGGCATATAAATGAATAAATAAAGTAAAATAAGCAATGATGTTTGGAAAATTCTGAAAGTTTTTGGTATTTTGCCTTCTGCGTTCCCAGAAGCAGCCACTAGTAGGAGATCTAAGGCACAGTTCCTGAAAGAAGAGAGGATTGGAGGAGTGGAAAGGCATGATGGCCTATGGATCTCCAGATCTTCCAGGACAACTGTATGGTCAACTTTTGGCAGAGTTGTGCTGGACATTCATGGAGAGAACCTATTAACCAAAACTGCAAATAATCAAATCTGCAAAAATCAAAGCTGCAAATGTGGAGAGCCAACTGTATATTAAGAGAGCAAATTCAGGCAGGTGGGCAAAAACTGAGAGGACTTGAGCAACTTAACCTTTGTTACTGGCCCTAAAGGTTTTCCATTTTTGCTGAAGCTTTTTGCTGAAACATTTTGAAGTATCTAGATGTCAGGATGGGAAAAGCTTGGCTGACTGAATCTATGTGTAAGGCAATGTCCTAAAGGCACAGGAGCTGAGCCCAAACATTTGGATAACACAAGACAGAGTAAAGTAGTTTGATATGAAGTCAAAGGCTTTCACGGCCAGAATCCATAGTTTTTGTTGGTTTTTCAGGCTATCTATGTGGCCGTGTTCCAGAAGTTTATTCCTGACATCGCCTGAACCTGTGGCTGCTATCTTCAGAGCTCCAGGTGTCTTGGAACAGTTTCTCCCTATAGAGATGTCCAATGTGAAGTTGAAGGTTCACAGCTGCTGGCAAAACATCAGGAATAAACTGTTCCAGAACACCATCACATAGCCTGAACCTCCCCCCCCCAGCAAAATATGGATTCTGACTGTGAAAACCCTTGACTTCACATTGACTGAATGTATGTGTAAGGCGGTGTGCTAAAAGCACAGGCTACTGGCAGTCTCTTTGGAGAAAAGGATGATATTTGGCTATGTTCCCTCTCCGTGGGGCTTGTGGTGGATTTGGGGGCTTACAGTTTGTGGGCCTAAAAAGCAGAGCCCTCCCTCCAGTCCATCTGCCATGGTTCAGGCTTCAGAAGGAGAGAACTGCTGGACCTGATCCCCTTCCCCACCACCATTCCCTTCTCCTTTTGTGTCATGTCTTTTTAGAATGTAAGCCTGAGGATAGGGAACCGTCTAATCAGTTTATCACATGGGAGGAATTTATCTTAATTTCGAATGAAAAGAAAGTGGGACCAGAACAGATTCACATGAATTCTCTAGTTCAGCGAATTTACGTGAATTCGAATTGTGTTTGAACTGGCTTCTCATTGCCCAAAAATAGCTTCCCATTGGCCGAAATTGCATGTGATCATCTCTCATGCAATAACGTGAAACCCCATGATTGCGTTCGGACTGACTTCCCATTGCCCGAAATTGTGTGTGGTAGTCTATCACACATTAACGTTAAACCCCTTGATTGCGTTCGGACTGACTTCCCATTGCCTGAAATTGTGTGTGGTAGTCTATCACACATTAACGTTAAACCTCTTGATTGCGTTCGGACTGACTTCCCATTGCCCGAAATTGTGTGTGGTAGTCTATCACACATTAACGTTAAACCCCATGATTGTGTTCGGATTGCCATTGGATTATACTTCCAATTTCCCTTGTCTGATAATGTCTTAATTAACCACTCATAAGCCACTCTGAGAGCCTTTGAAGCTGAAGAGCAGGGTAAAAATACTCTAAATAAATAAAATAATAGTTTTCCCTCTTCCTAAAGAGATTGGTCCCCACCCATTGCATTATCATTGCAGAAATAACCCAATTTGAGACTGCTTTAACTGCCTTGATTCAATGCTAGGGAATTGTGGGACTTGTAGTTTTGTGAGATATTTAGTATTCTCTGTCAGAGAGCTCTGGCGCCACAATAAACTACAATTCCCACAATTCCTTAGTAATCAGCCAGGGCAGTTAAAACGGTCTCAAAGTGGATTGTTTCTACAGTGTGTTTTGGACCTCACTGAGCTATTCTTTTTGTGGAAGAATATTCCACAGCCCCTATTCTTTTTATTTTATTTCTGCCTCTAGTACCAATGCTTCTGTTAAAGAAATAATGTATATACTCATGTATACGTTTAGAAATTTTCATCAAAAAATTGACCCCAAAATGCTGAGTTGACTTATCTACAGGTCAATATATGTACTATACTTTAACCCTTATTTAAAAAGGAGTCATCCCATGGTGAAAGTCAAGTGTGTAGTCTGTCCTGGAAGAGCCAATCCTCTATTTTCTCATCTATCCAGCTTTTAGCGTGCACAGTTATATCTGTTGGATTTTTGTAAGTTCTTTGGCATTGTTTTCCCACTTCATCCTTACGATCCTTTGTTACATGCCCCTAAGTTTTACCCTCGACTTATCCATGTCATATCAAAATCCATGATTTTGGCCCCAAAACCTGCCCTCAACTTATACATGAGGTCCACTTATAGTCAAGTATATATGGCGATGCTGAGAAACCCATCTATACTTCATTAACTAACGTACACCTGTATTGAGCTGAATGCATTTGTGGAAACACAGGGAGCTGATCTTGGAAGAGGGAGCCAAAGTATGGTACCTTTGACTCAGTATATGAATTACAGTACTGTAATTATTTCTGCAGTACGTAGAGAGATCTTGTTGCACCTTTGAGACCAACTGAAAGAAAGAAATTGGTAGCATGAGGTTTCGTAGGCTTCAGCCTAGATGTATCTGAGGAAGAAGACTGAAGCCTACGAAAACTCATGCTGCCAATTTCTTTCTTTCAGTTGGTCTCAAAGGTGCTACAAGATCTCTCTACATTATTATTGATCTCCAACTGCATTTGAGGAAGTAGACTTTTGCCTAGGAAAGTTCATGCTGCCAACTTCTTTCTTCCAGTGAGTCTCAAAGGTGCTACAAGATCTCTCTACATACTGATTCTACACGGCTATATCTTTGAATTCTATTCCTGCAGTGTGTTTTGGACTGATGACTCTGGGTTTGAATCCCTGTTCAGTCATGTAAATGCTCTGGATGTGTGTGTGAGAGAGAAGCTTGGGCAAGTCACACTCTCTCAGCCTCAAAAGACGACAGTGCCAAACCCCTTCTGGAGAAACCTGCCAAGAAAAGAGGGTCGGAAAGGAGTTGGAGGCACACAACAACGAACACTTGAGGGGGGCATTTTGTCCCCCGAGGCCCTTTTCCACCTCAGACAGGGGCTGGGCTGTCTGATAGTGGAACACACTCCCTCAGAGTGTAGTGGAGTCTCCTTCCTTGGAGGTGTTTAAACTGGGGCTGGATGGCCATCTGTCACAGGGGATGCTTTGATTGAGAGTTCCTGCATGGCAGAATGGGGTTGGACTGGATGGCCCTTGTGGGCTCTTCCAGCTTTATGATTCTACGATGTCGTCTTCCTCCTGAGGGGCCCAGAGAAGCCTTTTCAGTGTCTGGGGGGGGACAAAAGGGGCGTTGTCCCCTTCAGTTTTTCCTCAGAGTTGTAGTGAATGTAATGCTGATTCCCCTGGGAATAGGTGGAATATAAATAAATCATATTATCATTATATTATGATTATGATTATTATTATCTGCCACCGGGAGTGACTTTGCAAGACATGAGCCTGGCTGAGGATGAGTGGGAGGGCGACTCTGAGGTCTATGTCTTCCATGAGCCTGGCCGCCATTTCGGTGTGGCAACAACGTCGGACAAGGTCTGAGGATTTGGCTGCATTAACATTGGAGAAATAACCCGGTTTGGTCCCGCTTTAACTCTTTCTGTGGCTCTTTGCTATGGAATTCTGGGAGTTGGAGTTGGTTGTGGGCCGCTCTGGGCCCACAACCAACTCCAACTCCCAGAATTCCATAGCAAAGTGCCAATGCAGTTAAAGAGGTGCCAAACCGGGTTATTTCTCCAGTGTGGATGCAGCCAAAGCCTCACACGGAGGGCGTCCTGGCTCTCTTTCCCTCCTTCCCCTCATTGTGAATGAAACAGGCGCCTCAGGAAAACTAGGCCTGAGGCGCGCGCGCGACGGCGACGGCGACGGCAGCCATTTCGACCGAGCGGCGCGCTCGCGCCCCTTCTTCGTCCTTTTCCGCCCCTTGGAGCCGAACCTCTTCGGCCTCCTCCTCCTCCTCTTCAACTCCAGACGAGTCCTTTATGTCTGCGTCTTTACTGCGCATGCGCCGCTGTCGCCGCCATCTTTTTCGCCGCCGCCGCCGCCTCCCCTTAATTCCCTCAGTCAGTCAGCCGGGACTCTGGGAGAAGGAGAGGAGGGAAGCCCGGCGGCGGGGGCAGAAGAGGAAGCAGGAGGCTGAGGCGGCCTAACATCCCGACATCCCTCTGCTCCTCGGCCTTGCTGCTGTGAGGCGCCGCGAGGGCCCTTGGCCATCATGGCCCTCCGCATCCCTCACGGCTCTTGATGGGGAGGCGCCTGGCCCCCGAAGGATACAGTACGTATCCCTCCTCCCTCTCACTCCGGGGTCCCCTTCCTCCGCTCCTGCTTCCCTCGCTTCCTTCGTTATCCAGCAGCAGTAGCCGCCACCGCCGCCGCCGGGAGAGAGGAGGGGGCCGGTCTGGGCGGCGGAGAGGGAGGAGGAGGAGGAGGAGGAGAAGAAAGTGAATGATGGCCCAGCCTTGAGTGGCGTATTCAGGGAGGGAGGCTGCTGCTGTCTGGAGGGCCCTGGGAACACGCGCGTGAGTGTTGGGCTGTGTGTCTCCCTTTCCCCCAGGGCCCCTGCCTGGTCTTCCTTCCTTCCTTCCTTCCTCTCTCTCTGTCTCTTTCCCTCCATTCTGGGGGACTGGCTGCACTCCTTTCCTCTGGGTGCCTCCTGCTTAGTCTTCCTTCCTTCTTTCTTTCCTCCCTCCCCGCCCTCTCTCTTTTTCTCTCTCCGTTCTGTGCCCCTTTCCTTTGGGTACCCTTCCTTCCTTCCTTCCTTCCTTCCTTCCTCCATTCTACAGGACTGGCTGTGTCCCTTTCCTCCAGTGCCCCTGCCTAGTCTTCCTTCCTTCTTCCTTTCTTTCCTTCCTCCCTCTCTCTGACTCCCTCCATCCTGGGGGACTGGCTGAGCTCCTTCCCTCTGGGTGCCCCTGCCTAGCCTTCCTCCCTCTCCCTCCATCCTTAAAACAGCCCTCCTCCAATGCACCACCACCACCAGCCTGACTCAGCTGCAGACACTGGCGGCAGGAAGATGGCGCACCCGGCGATGCTTCCTCGCAGGGGCAGCAGCAGCAGCAGCAGCAGCGCCGCCAACACTACCAACACCGTCGCAGCCAGCCTGGAGGATTACCCGCCCTCCCTGCTCGCCCAACCGCCTCCTCTTACAGCAGCAGCAGTAGCAGCAGCAGCAGCAGCATCTTCTCCTGCTTTGCCAGGGCCCCAGGCGCCCCCTCTTCTTCCTCCTCCTCCGCAGAGCTTGGCCCTCCTCTCCCAGCCTCCTCCACAGCTCCAGCCTCAGCCTCCTCCAGGCCTGGCCCAGGCAGGGTCCCAGATGAAGAAGAAGAGCGGCTTCCAAATCACCAGCGTGACCCCGGCCCAGATCTCAGCCAGCCTCAGCTCCAACAACAGCATCGCCGAGGACACAGAGAGCTATGACGACCTGGATGAGTCCCACACGGAGGACCTATCCTCCTCAGAGATCCTAGACGTCTCCTTGTCCAGGGCCACCGACTTGGGGGAGCCGGAGCGCAGCTCCTCTGAAGAGACGCTCAACAACTTCCAAGAGGCCGAGAGCCCCGGGGCCGTCTCCCCCAACCAGCCTCACCTCCCACAGCAGCAGCAGCAACAGCAGCACCCACAGCAGAGCATGGTGATCAACGGGAGCGTCCACCCGCCTCATGGACATCATTACCACCATCACCACCACCATCACCACCACCACGGGCATCACCATGCAGCCCATTCTGCGGTGGGCGGCCCAGCAGCTCCCGGAGGGCCTCCGTCCAGTCCCTCGTTTAGAAAGCTCTCGACCACTGGAAGCATGGATGGTGCTGCAGCGGCAGCCGTGCCTGTTTGTGCTGCATCGTCCACTGGTACACCTGGAGCTGCCGTTGTGTCTCATTTCCGTGGCCCTGGTCCAGCCGGGGCCACTTCTGCCAGTGGAGCTACTACCGGCACATTCAGCAGCAGTGTTGGCCCTACCATGGCAAGCAGCATGCCTAGTCATGTGAATAGGGGTCTAAGTAATATCCTGAGTACAGGTGGTGGAGCTGCTTTGTCAGGAGCAAGTGGCAGTGTTAATGTTGCTGTCTTAAGCGGGGTTAGCAATGGCACAAGCACAACGTCTGGTGCTCTTGGTAACTCTAGCAATCCAGTTGCCGGAGCAGCAATGGGAGCAACGTCTAGTCACCTGCAGCCTGCAGCCAGCACTTCCAGGTTTAGAGTTGTGAAACTGGATTCTAGTTCAGAGCCTTTTAAGAAAGGCAGATGGACATGCACAGAGTTCTATGACAAAGAGAACCCTGCGTCACTCGCAGAAGGAGTAGCATCAGTAAACAAAGCAGTAGACACTCTGAAGCAAAACCCTCTCGAAGTGACTTCTGAAAGGGAGAGTACCAGTGGGAGTTCAGTTAGCAGCAACGTAAGCACACTGAGTCACTATACGGAAAGCGTGGGAAGTGGGGAGATGGGAGCACCTACTGTGGTGGTGCAACAGCAAGCCTTTCAAGGGGCTGTCTCTCAGCAACTGGATTTTAGCAACTCTGGCCCTCAAGCTGTGTCAGCACCTAGTATACCCCAGAGCATTTCTCAATCCCAGCTTGCACAGGTACAGCTTCATCCTCAGGATGTGAATTACCCTCAGCAACAGCCAGGGGTCCAGCCCCCTGTGTCAGCTGTTCCTCCTCCTGTGAATATAGTAGGTGGCCATCAGCAACCAAGTATAGCTCCGCAACAACAGCTACCATACACCCAGTCATCGCAACCTGTGCAGGCTGTTCCAGTTGTGCCACAACAGCAGCAATTATCGTATGGACAAGGACAGGCACAGCACCCAACACCACCTCAACAGATGCCTGTGCAGATGGCCTCAGGGCACGTTCAACCAGTGAATCAAAACTCCGTTACAGGGCCTGTGCCAGATTACATGCAGCAGCAGCAGCAACAGCAGCAGCAGCAGCAGTCAATGGGTCAAACTCCAGCTTCTATGCAGACTGGGCCGACAATGGTGGGAACAGGTGCACCTATAGCTCAGGCACCAAGTGTTCAGCCTTCAGTACAAGCACACTTGGGAGTGACATCCTCTCAGCCTGTTGCCCATGCCCAGACCACAATGCCAACCATAGGAAGTAGTGCTCAGATGATGAATGTTGGGCAACAAGCAAATATACCTACTGTGGTGCAGCAGCCGCCTGTTACAAACCAAATTAACCCCCCAGTGATGGCACAAAATGCTGCTCCTCCGCCTTCTCAAGCAGTACCCCCTGTTCCAGCGGGGATTATTCATTCGGGACAGCAGGGCAGCACATCAGGCCTTGCTCAGCCATTGGTTATTGCTCCACAGAGTACATTATTACCAGTGCAAGCAGGAGAGTCTCTTGTTCAAGGACTTGCTGGCCAGCAGTTGCCTCCTGTTAGCCCTGTACCTTCTGTTAGTGCTGTTCCTGCTCCATGTCATTCTGCTGCAAATGTCCCCCCTGCTGCTATGAGTTTGGCTCCTTCAAAGAACATAGCACAATCTTCAGGTGGGCAGAATGGGAACTTGGTTCAAAATGTATCTCAGCCTTCATTGGTACCCACTAGCATCAATTTGCCTGTAGCCCAAAATGTGTCTCCACAAATACCACTGAACTCTGCCCAGTTTTCTGCCCAGTCTCTTGCTCAGGCAGTTCTCTCCCGAGCTGAAGATGCCAGACGCTCCACAGATCCCACCTTGGGTGGTTTATCCCAACCGACCAGCGGTGAAAGCGGAGGTGGTGCATCATCATCATTGTCATCCATTTCAGATGTGGGCAGCAGCATGGCATCTTCTCTTTTCCCCCTGAAGGTACTTCCATTGACAGCCCAGCTGGTTGATGGTGAGGATGAGAGGTAAGATCAGGCCAAATAATTTTTGTGATACAGTGTGAATTGCCCTTATTGATTAATTTCTTTATAATTACAGCATTAGTAACTCATGTTAACAAGAACAGCTTTATTCAGTAGTAGACAAGAAATCTTGTGATAAATTCAGTTGCATTTGTGCAGTAATGCTAACAGGATTATGGTGGGAAATCTGAATGGTCACTCTGAAGGGGTTAATCATGTCTTCTCAGTGTTTGTAACATGCTGTGTTATGTGGAGAGTTTACTGATCAAGACATCAATATATGCATCCTAAATGAGTACGTTGGGGGGGGACGGGTGGTCTCCTTTGAGGTCTCTTATCAGTTTTTTGACTGGCATAGTCAGATTAATCTAACCGTTCACTTTCCTCTAAGAGGAATAGGGGAATGATTTGTGGAAGGACTTCCTGAATTGTCCCCAACCTGTGCAGACCATTGTGATACTGTATGTCATCATGTTACCTTATTTTGCTTCCTCCTTTCCCAGTATTATTGTGGTATAACATTGGGCTCATTATGTGCCTTTTATAGAAGGTAGGCCTGCTAGTTCTGGGGCTGCGAAAGCTTTTGAGAATTATGCTGTACCTGATATACAGAGAACAAATCTCAAACCTATTAAAAAAAATTTAAGGGGAAGGGACAACTAACTTGGCATATCCATCTATTTTTCCTGTATCAAAACCAGTCTTAACACCTTATATTTTATTCACTGTTTGGCTTTAACAGATAATGGCTTGGATCCAAACTTAGTCAAGTTTAGATTAGAGATATTGAAATCAATAGGCCATGAATAATTTGACCCATTAGTTTTAGTGGCCCTCCTATAAGCATGAATTAGGTTGGATCCAACCCTATTTGTTTATATATAAAGGTCATCGCTGTGATATTATTTAAGCATATGCTTCTCTTTGGCTTTCTCATGGTGAAAAGTAGGCAAAATAATCAAGCATTTTTCTGGGGGTGAGGAATACAAAATCACTTTCCAGTCCTCCTTTCAGTCATCATCTCAAAGTTTTTCATTCCATCAGAACCAAATAGCTATGGGATTTTTTGATGGAATCCATCACCAGACATGGCACCCTGCTCTGGTCTTGCTGTGTCAGAGGTATGAACTCATTGCCAAGCTGATCAACCACTTTTTACAAATCTATCTAGTCCTCTTCCTCAGCAGTTCTGAATAAGATCATATTACTTTGTCCTGTGGGTATTGTAGGCCAGATTCCAAGGCTACCCAGTGTTTTTCCTTGGGGAGCAAGTATCTAAGTGTTGATTTCTGACTTCCTAACTTAGGCCCCATACAGACAGGCCAAAATAATGCTGCTTCAGGTCACTTTGGAGGTATGCTGTTTAAATGATACATGTGTCCTAAGATTTCGGAAGCCATACCAAATCCACACTCTAGTCCAAAGCCACGCTCCTTAGGACTGGAACGTGGCTTTGGCACGCCTTCTGGACTCTTAGGACGCATGCATCAGCTTTATTTTGTCCTGTCTGTATGGGGCTTTAGAAAAGTCTAGCCACTGAACTCTGTTGTCTTATGAAACATAACAGGAGTCTAGGGGCCATGCAGAAGCCATTCACCTGCCCTGACATGCTTATGTTCAGAGGTTACAAACCTCCAGAACTGGGTTTCAGCCAGTAATGCAGAAGCATAGGAGCAGTTTGAAGCACAGCATGTTTCTACTCTTGGAAATTGCTACCTTTCCACTCATTTTCTTTCAGAGCTCTGAGAATGAAAGGAACCAATTGGGAATGAGCATCAGGCCGGAATTAACTTCGCATCCTCTTCTTTGTCATCCTTCAAAAAATCCCAGTGTCTTTTGACACCCCAACTGCATTGCTTGATATCTAATTTGGTTCTGCTGTTTGTTGTTATTATTAACTTTCTTTATACCTACCCTTTTCTCAAAATGGTTATAGATAGTGATCTGACTATAGCAACACATTACACTGACCTTTCTTTTAAATCATATTTAGATTTCAATTGGGGATCCATAGGGGTCTGTCAAAGCTAATGCAGCCGTCACCATAACAGTCCATAATAGCCTTAATAGAGATAAATAAGAGTTCTTTACTGTACCTGTTTTCAGATGTTTGTTTAGAGATCATATCTGTATTCTGTCCATTATTTGAAGGAGTTCAAAGTGGAGAGGAGTGAACTGTCCACTTTATGGTTTGTAAGAACTGTGGCAAGGGCTAGGCTGGAAGCGGAAGGGAGAGGGAGAATGGCTAGCTCAAGGACTACTCAGTGTGACTGTGATACTCGATTTGCCTAATCCAGTGCTGTCTAATACTGCATTCTGGCCCTACATCTTTGTTGTTAGCTGCCCTTGAGTTGGCCTTGACTCATGGCAAACCTGTGGATGAGACATCTCTAAGACTCCTGTCTTCAATCACTCTGGAAGATCAGGCTTGTGTCCTCCCTGACTGAGTCTATCCACCTAGCTTGGAGTCTTCCTCTCTTTCGGCTGCTTTCCACCTTTCTAGCATCATTGTCTTTTCTAATGATCTGTTTTTCCTCACAATGTGGCCAAAGTAAGACAGCCTCAATTCAGTTATCTTGACTTCCAGATTGAGTTCAGGCTTGATCTGTTGTAGAACCCATTTGTTTGTCTTCTTGGCCATCCATGGTATCTCATGGCTTTTCTCCAGCACCACATATCCAGTGGGTTTATTTTCTTCCTGTCTGTTTTTGGTATTTTTTTTTTACTGTCCAGTGCTAGCATTCATACATGGTGATGGGGAATACAATGGCTTGGATGATCCTCACTTTAGTGTTATGTTGTTACATTTTATGATCTTTCTCAGTTGTTTCATAGCATCCCTTCCTAGCCCTAGTCTTCTTCTGATTTCTTGACTGCAGTCTCCATTCTGATTAATGTTTGAACTTAGGTATGGGAGCCCTTTGATTGCTTCAATTTTCTCATTGACTAGGATTAATTCTTGTAGATCTTTTGTGGTCATTTTTTTTAATGTTCATCATTAATCCAACCTTGACACTTTCCTCCTTGACTTTCTTCAATAATTGCTCCAGATCTTTGTCTGCATCCTTAGTGTCCTGTATTTACTGACAAAGGGGCCTCCATTTAGACAAATTCCCTGGCAGAGCTAGTAATGAATTGGAACAAACTAGAATGCCCACCGCCTTTTACTTTTCACTTCTTGATAAAGCAGGATGTTCTCTCCAAAATCTTTGGGGAGAACTATTACTTCTATGTCAAGTAATAGTTGTCCCCAAAGACCGAATGGCAACAACAGCTGTTGTTCATCTAGGCATAGCAATGACCTCTTTGAAGGATGAAATAAACAAGGATTGGTGAATTGTAGAGTCTAGCCTCTTGTTCTTTATTGGCCTTCTGTTGAGAGAGCTGTCTACAGTGTTTTCAGGTAGTTCCTATTATTGTCTTTCAGTTTTACCTGATAATACAAACTTGTTCTGGTTATCTTCTGTCTTTCTAAGCCAAGGAAACATTTCATGGGTGCTCCCCCCTTTTTTAATAAAGTAATTTTATTGCAGAAGATCAATCAAGACAACATATATGCATTATATAAGAACAAACTTGGCAGTTCCACCAACAAACAATACAACAAAAGAAACTGTAGAAGCTGTGTTTTAAAGGCCAAAATAAAAGTTAGAAGGAGATTACTTGTCTTCCATTACTGTTTTTGAGTATGATTCCTTTGTGAATCCTCTTGTATTCCTTCCAGAAATCCAAGTGATGAGCTGGTGGCTTTGGACATTTGGTGTTGTTGTTTATATAGTCCAGGAAAGGGAACCAGGTCTCTTCGAAAGATTTACAAATCGTGAGTGGCCTTTTCATAATTGCAATGTACATTTGGAAGACCTGCAGGAGTACCTTAAGGAATTCTACATCAAGTAATAGTTGATCAATGTGAGGTTTTCTACAGGTTCCTTTTTTCATAGGTTTCTTCAAGTGGTCTTTTTTTATTGAAGACACCAATGGGGTTCAGTCTTTCATCAGTCCTCAGGACTGCTGCTCTTGTGTGATATGAGTTGTGACAACAACACATATTGCTTTGTGATGGGGATTGAGATCTAACTCAAGAAGTAACCCAAGGGCATGGCAAAAAGCCACCCTCCTGCTTGCCAACCCAGAACGCCTATTCAAGATGTGCTTTAAAATGTCCTTACCTTGCTGCAGCCATGTGATGTGGCTGGGTACACTGTCAAGTTTTCAGTTAGCCAGATCTCCCTCACATCCAAGTTTTCAGTTAGGGCATTATGTTTAATGACACCCAGGAGTGGGGAGGTATGGGTTCAGGCCCAGCGCTCTATTTGATCTATGATAACACTTTTCTTTTACTTGGGGTACTTCACTGGATATTCCTTGGCTGTGTTGCTCTTTCAGTTGCATACAGCAGAGCACTGGGAATAGATTGGCTGTCTGGGACTTGATATGATTATAACTTTCCTATGACTATACTTTTGAAACAGAACATTTTTTTGTGGGCAATTTCATTTCTGTGAATATTTTTGAAGGAATTATTTTCTAGTGGTCCTGCTGCTTTGGTATTTTAGTTTTCAGAATTAGTTTAACTTAGAATACCTCCATGACTATCCATTGCAGTTTAGGAAAATTTGTACTTGTGGTAAAACAGGCAGATTTTCTTTTTGCTTGCGGTCTTTAAGAAGAATGGGAAAGTATTGACAATAAAGAGAGAAAAACCTGCTACAAATCAGTTTGGTCTGATGATGGAATAGCTACAAATCCAGATTTTAAAAAAGGTACAAACATTGTAACATAACATATTATAATGAGCAGAAGTGAAGGTTCCTGTTTCCCTGTTGCCCCGTGTGCTTATGCGAACTGTACATGTCTGAAAAATTGCATTGGTCCAGTATTCACTTCCAGGTGGTGCTAATTTGCTGTTTTTCCTCACTGAGAATGGTATCTATATGGCAAGAGCTGCATTTGGAGAAAAAGCTGAATGTGCACTTTACATTACAACTAGGTTGAAAAACAAATTAGCTCTCTGTGAACTCTTTAGTTGGAACCAACAGAGTAAGAAATAAATGACCTTGGGTTGTTAGCTGTTTATAGGTGACTGTAAATTATTTGACAATTAACTACAACCAGGAAGAAACTGATGCACTGACTGAAGCATTTCAGGTAGGGAGAAAGTTTTACATTTCCAAAGTCAATTGATCTTTCTGTCTTTGTGTTGACTCATATTTCATGTTGAATTGCTCTGGAATACATGGTCCTGCAAATCACTGAAAGATAAAAAACTACTAGTCTGAAATTGGATGAAGCTATTTTCTCCCTTAAAACTCTATGGACTGGCTTTTACCTGTAATTGTTAGCAAAATAAATATTGGAAGTCTCCTCTCTGAGTGCCTACATTTCTGGGAGGCAAGAGTAATTTATGTATGCTGTCTTCAATAAGGGTGAAGAGGAGTTTTATGATTTATTAATTCATGCTGTTGTTGTAGTTTGCCTTCAAGGCATTTCTGACTTATGGTGATCCCAAAGCGAACCTATCATAGGGTTTTCCGAGGGTGAGAGTATGTGACTGGCCCAGAAGTTTCTATTGCCAAGCAAGGAATTGAACCCTGACCTCCACAGTCGTAGTCGGATGCCCAAATCACTCACAACATTTCATATATTGAGTCAAAGGTACCATACTTCGTCTCCCTCTTCCAAGATCAGGTCCCTGTGTTTCCCCAAATGCATTCCACTGAATACAGGTATACCTTAGTTAATGAAATAGATCTGTTCCTCAGCCTTATTTTGGTAACAGGAATTTTGGTACTAGAGGCAGAAATAACATAAAAAGAATAGGGGCTGTGGAATATTCTTCCACAAAAAGAAGAATAGTTCAGTAACTTCCAAAACACGCTGCAGAAATAATCCAATTTGAGACCATTTTAACTGCCCTGGCTGATTGCTAAGGAATCTTGGGAATTGTAGTTTCTTGTAGCACCAGAGCTCTCTGGCAGAGAATGCTAAATATCTCACAAAACTACATTTCCCAGAATTCCCTACCATTGAGCCAAGGCAGTTAAAGCAGTCTCAGACTAGATTATTTCTGCAGTGTGTTTTGGACCTTATTTTCAGCAAGCCTTTTATCCAAAACCAAATAATATGTACGTATGAAATGAAACATCCAGGGTCAAGTAAGCCTTCCATAAGTAAATAAAAACATTTCCAGCCCTCTAGCGCCCACTTGAAAGCTTCCAAAATGTATCCAGGGACAGTTTTTTCTTTCTCCACCTTTCTTATGATTTCTCTTTTGATTTTCAGACTTACAGATCTGTGCTCTTTTTGTTTTTAACATACTGGGGAGAGTTGGTAAGGCAGGTTTATCTGTTCTTTCCCCTTTGCATTTCATGCATGCTAAATAAGGGATTCTGGAGGGAGCTACTGTTTACTTTGCTAGTTTTAGGCAGACACACAGCAACAGTAGGATCGATTAGAGTAAAATTCCCCCCTTTCCCATGTTAAGCTTTGTTGCATTATTTACTGCAGACATGCTGCTGCAGTCTGACACTGAAAAACTGTGTTTCTTCAGCCCTGCTTCACCATATTCTCAATGCAAATGCTGCTAAAAACCTTCCAGCTAAACAGTGGATGAGCAAAAGGGCTGGGCAGGAATACTGTAACAAGATTTTGTAAAAAGGAGCTTCTTTTGTTAACTGAGGTATAATGGCTTGGCTATTACTGGAAAATAAAATGACGTTATTTGATAGGTTCAGGTCTATGAAGAGGAATTGGATCTACAGGAAAACTAGAAATTCCATTGGCTTAAATGAAACTTGTGTCTGTTACAATATGACACAGTTTAAAAAAATATCCTTAACCACCATTTCAAGCTTCTTTATTTGAAGCGATTCTCAGAAGATCAATAAAAAGTAGCTAATTTGAAATAAAATGTGATAGTACATTTTATACAGAAAAAAAATGGAATCTGAAGAAAATAAGTGATAGGATCTCAGTATCAAATATTAAGCTTTATCATTATGCTGACTATATTAACTGGATAGTGTAGTAGGCTCTATTTCAAAAATATATAGAATTTAGGAGAAAACCTTGTAAAATACTGTGATACAATCGAGGCACCTTACAAAAATTATGAAATGTAATGATGGAATATATGAAATGGGAAGGATCCAACATTGGGATTCTCCTGGCATTATGGTGCACTCCAGGAGAACTTGCTTCATTGCAGCCCTGCTCAGTATCTCCAGAATTGGAAACCTTCCAAAAAGTGTTTTTTGATTGCTATGGAGGGATGTTGGGAAATAGTGGGAAAGAAATGGAGCCCTGGTGGCGCAGTGGTTAAATGCCTTTACTGCAGCCATTCACTCGAAACCACAAGGTTGCGAGTTCAAGACCAGCAAAAGGGCCCAAGCTCGACTCAGGCTTGCATCCTTCCGAGGTCGCTAAAATGAGTACCCAGACTGTTGGGGGCAAATTAGCTTACTTGCTAATTAGCTTACATGCTGTTCACCGCTATGATCTTTGGAATAGCGGTATATAAATAAAACAAATTATTATTATTAAAGTTCCATTATGACTCTCAGCACCATGTTGGATTTTGTACTTGGTGATGCAGCTGTAAAGAGGAAATTAGCAGAAACACCATTAATTTGTTAGGAGAATTTTAAAATTCTCCATGAACTTCAGGTTTATTCAAATTTTGGTAGGAACTGATATTATTTCAATGTATTGACTGTACAAGAAGATTTTTCATTTATATATGATAAAATAGCAGTGCAGATGGATCAACGACATAGTTTGGGCAGTCCCAGTTATATATATTTGCTTACAACTGTCTAATATACAGTGCTCAGTAAACTATGAAAAAAGCAAAGCAGCTATAGTAATATCATATGTCAAAAGTATATGATGATGTAAATTCAGGAAAATAAATTCATTCTACTTTATTATTGTGTGAAAAGTTATATCTTGGCTAAAGATCAGATAAGGCTGTTGAAAAGATTACCCTTCTGAAAGTAAAGATAACCCCTTTCACTACTTCTGCCTTACACTGTTTCTGTTAACATGGAGATGGAAGAATATATGAAAATTGCTAATAGTGTAAGTAACTACGGTAAGAACCTGAACTTCAAAGCGGGAAGTCCCAGTTCAAATCTCGTCTTTGCCATCAGCTTTCCAGATAGTGTTGGAGAAGTTACTGTCATTCAGAATAACTGGGAGGAGGGGCAACCTCTCAAAATAAATAGTAAGCTCATATTAAGTTTCAGTTTGCTAGAGCGCAAGCACCAGTACAGTACATATTTTAATTTTTAACTCATTTGAGCCCCTTCTGCAGTAACTTTTCTAAGCAAAGTTCCCTCCTGCATTTTTTCCAAGGATGCCGTCTGCTTTATAAATAAAGTGACAAATTAGCAAAGTCATAGACTTCTTCTTTTGAATTTTCCATTTCTATATAAGTTTATAATACAATCACAGCAACTCATGAGGTACCTTTCATACTTTTCAATTTTCTTCCTGCATTATTCCCAGTATTGCTGTTGATTGTCTGGTAATCCTCACAAAAATCTTACTGTTTCTTGTTTCTCGTTGTTCTCTCAATGCAGGCAAGAAATTGGTATTCATTTATCGGACTGTTGTTTTATCCTTCCAAATGGGCCCACAGTAAACGCTAGTAAAACTCAGGAATACTCAATTGTACAGTAAAATAAGAATGTGAGGAGGAATTGATGCAGACTAGCAAATTATACTAATTATTTTAACATACATTAGCAGCCTAAAAATGGGGGCACAAAGCAAAAATGTGTGTATTCTGTCTTTCTGTCCACAGAAAGAGATCAGTAATTTGTGGCTCAACTTTCTGCTCACAACAGATCTGACTTTCCTTTAATACAAAAATAAATAAAATAACCTTTAAATTTACTGCTTATGAAAATTCTGAAATAACTTCATATTTGAGCCACTTCTAATCTTGTGGTGTCACCATTTTTGAATGTGAGGGGAGATCCTTGCTGCCTTAGAGGTGTGGGGCTTTGTTTATCTTCAGGTTTAGTCATGATATAAAGAGAGATTACAGTAGAAGTGAAACCTCTGTTCTGCACCAGTTTAATTATTCAGTGATGTCTCTGACACTGCAGAGCTAACATGGCACTTGTGAGGAAACTGAAAGATACTGTCTTGCAGAGCATGCCATGAACCTAGAAGACCTTGTCATTAGCAGACTTCTTCAGGTAAGATTGGAGGAAGGAAGGATCTCTTCTCAGTTGAGGTCCTAGATGTTTGTGCTTCATTAAGACTTGAAATTTTTGCAAACTCTTATTGACTCCTAAAAATCATAAGGCTTATTCCACAGAAGTTTAAATTATGTTGCTTTGTGTGCTTGTAACTTGAAAGCAAGTATTTCAGTATATCAAGTATTGGAAGGCAGAACCTATCTGGCTGAAAGAATTCAGAAAGGCTACTTAACTAATTTAAGAGTGAATATTTATCTTGATGGGTGCTAATGCTGTTGCAGCTATCTATACCATTTGGAGAGCTAGTGATGAGCCTGTCACTATTGTTATACTCATGTTGTGGTTATTTGGACATATGCTGTAGGTGGAGAGTGCAGAAAGTGAGATATTATATAAGGATAGTAGTATGGTATAGTGGTTTGAGCATTTGACTACAGCTCCCTGCTGGGCCATTGGCAAGTCACACCCTCTCAATCTGTGAGGAAGACAAAGGCACACAACAGCAACAAGTATGCATTATGGATTAAGCAGAACAGTCCAAGATTGGCCTTGTATCCTTAACAGGAACCTAAGGAACAGAGCAAAACGGAGGTCCATATTAATGTTTGCTTGAATTTAGCAGAAGTACTTGGCAATACTTTAGAAAATGCAATTTATATTTAACTGTCATGGCTGTTAGCCTTGTATTTTTGTAATAACCTCTTTCTCAGCTTTCCTGCTATGTTCTTCAGACTGTTCATAGTTTTATAGATCCCAGTCACATCTCTTTCTATAGTCTCATCCTGTATTTTGTCTAATACTATTATACTGTTTGTCTTCTCCCCCATTCCCTTTCCTCGTAATTCTTAATATTGATTTGCCTTTTTCACTTGCACAATGCAAAGATGGTGATTTCAGTGATTTTCTTAGGCTCTTTCTTTTAAATAAGAGTTAAGGTCCAGTACTTACACTGACCCATGAATACGTTGGCTCCAGGGGGTTTTTTGGTCAATATTTTGACCTAAATTTCTAGACTTACACATGAATATATACAGTAATTTTAGGGAGCCTAATCAATTTAATAAATCTTGGTACCAATTAGCTTTTCAGTTGTAATCTGCAGCATACTAGTTGGCAGTGAGAAGTTCAGTGAACTGTTATGAGATTTGGAATAACTGCAGAAATACTCAAATTATTGTTGCATATTTATATACTGTATTTGCCAACTCATATAATGTGCCCAATAAAGAATTGCCTGGATACAAAACAGGATAAAAGAATGAGGTTTACTCCTGTTTATATTCGAGTAATATTAAAAGTGCTCCAAAAAAAGTAAGTTCTAAGTATTAGAATCGTGCAGTTGGAAGGGATCGCAAGGACCATCTCATGTAATTACCTGCCATGCAGGGAAACATAAATGAAGCATTCCTGAAAGTTGACCATCCAACCTCTGTTTATAGACCTCAAAGATGGAGAGTCCATCACTCTCTGAGTCAGTCTATTCTACTCTCAGAGAGCTATTGCGATCAAGAAAATATTCTGAATTTTTAGTTGGAATCGCTTTTCTTGAAATTTTAATCCAATGGTTTATTTTCTAGTCTTCAGCGGCAGATAACAAGCTTGCTCCATCGTCTCTGCGATATTCCTTCAGGTAATAATATTTATTAATAATTTTGAAAAGCAAAAAACCAACATACATATACAGATTATATCATGAGCAAGAACATAGAGACAGATGGGAAGAAGCAGAAGAGAGGAAATACAAAACAAAATGAAGTCTCAAAATACTGTCAACAGCCAAGTATATTTAGTACCTTTGGGTTCATCCAGTATTGAAGATTTGCATTTAGAGTAACTAAGGATTCATGTGCTACCTCTTTACCTATTCTGGCTGCAGTCCCTTTATTGCATCTTTCGTTTTATTTTCACCAGCTTGAACACTGTTTTCCTTTTGAAAGGAGACTCAAGCAAATAAACTATTGAACAGTTCCATCTTCTTTATATCCCTTGTTAGCATTTCACCAACTCCTCCATGCATGGAAGGATCCTACTATGTCCACATCCTTAACCAGTTCATCCCTTTTGGTTAGGATCAAATCTAAAAATGGTTTCTTGCCTCCTCTGCCTTCTGTAAAGTGAAAAAGCCTGCAGGAGTAGTGATGAGTTTTCTGGATCTTATATTCATGGCAGGGTTTGCCTTCCAATAAATATCAAGGTGATTGAAGTTTCTTATTATGTCTCCTTTTGGAATGTTGGTCATTTATTCTGGGAATATAGGACAAGTGAATATGGATGCTGAAGGAGCTATTGCCATGACCTGCCACATTTGTTTTCTTGCTAGAGGATCTGGAGGGCTGAACCTGCAGCAAGTGCAAGCTACTTGCCTTGTTGGAAGAGAAGGTGTGATAACTTGAAGCTTCTGTATCTACACTTCAACATGTCAGAGAGAATGAAGCCTTTTTGGAAAGAGCAGAGCACAAGCAAGGCACAGGAAAGACTCTTCACTGAGCAAATGTAGCATTCTTGGTAGGAAGGTGTTTCAGTTAATATTATTAATATTCAGGCAATATACTTTGAATATATACACTGGAGAGCTAGCACATTGTAGTGGTTTTGAGTGTTGGACTATGACTCTGGAGACCAGGGCTCGAATCCTGGCTTTGCCATGTAAACCCACTGGGTGATCTTGCGGAAGTCACACTCTCTCAGTCTCAGGATAGTATTGGCAAACCCTCTCTGAAGAAACTAGTCAGGAAAACCCCATCATAAATTCTCCTTAGGGTCACCATAAGTCAGAAATGACTTGAAGACATACAACAACAATAAATACTCTCACATCTTAAACACTTTTAAGAACAGTAATCATTGGTCTATCTTAAAATATGCTCAGGCATCATAGACAGGGAATTATTAAAACTTAATATACTTCCCATAAAAAAAGATATTTCCACAAAAAAGGAGACACAAAAGATTGCAGCAACTATAGCACTAATATCCCACACAAGCAAAATTATGCTCAAAATTCTACAACATAAACTCCAACCATGCATGGAGAGAGAAATCCCAGAGGTCCATGCGGAGTTCAGGAAAGGAAGAGGCACTAGGGCCCCATGCAAATATATGATGGATAATGGAGCGCACTAGAAAGTTCCAAAAGAAAATCAGCATGTGCTTTATGGACTATAGCAAAGCCTTTGACTGCACAGATCATGAAAGGCTATAGAACGCCCTTAAAGATACGGGAATGCCAACACATCTGATAGTCTTGATGAAGAATCTGTACTCAGGATAAGAGGCTACTGTCAGAACAGAACATGGGGGAAACAGAATGGTTCCCAATTGACAAAGCAGTCAGACAAGGCTGCATCTTATCACCCTACTTGTTCAACTTAAATGCAGAACATATTGTAAGACAAACAGGCCTGGACAGAGAGGAAGAAGGAGTGAAAATAGGAGGAAGGAATATCAACAATCTGAGATACACAGATGACACCATGATACTAGCAGAAAACCTCAAAGATCTGGAACAACTACTAAGATCAAGGAAGAAAGTGCAAAGACAGGCCTGTTTTTGAACATAAAGGGGAAAAAATGACCACAGAGAACCTACACAAATTTGAATTAGACAACGAAGAAATAGAAATAGTAAAATAACTCTCATACCTGATATCAAACACTGATAGAAATGGAAACTACAGCCAGGAAATCAGAACAAGATTAAGAATGGGAAGGACAGCTATGAAAGAACTAGAGAAGATTCTAAAATGCAAGGATATACAGCTGAGCACAAAAGTTAGAACCGTACAAGCCCCATTGTATTTATTCCCTATTACGTTGTATGGATCTGAGAGCTGTACAGTTAAAAAGGAGGATTGGAGGAAAATCAACTCATTCGAAATGTGGGGCTGGAGAAGAGTGCTAAGGATTCCATGGACAGCCAAAAAGACAAACAAATTGGGTCCTAGAGCAAGCCAGAAATCGCCCTAGAATCCAAGATGACAAAACTCAGGTTGTTGTACTTTGAGAAGGCATGAATTATTGGAAAAAACAGTAATGCTAGGAAAGGTAGAAGGAAGTAGAAAGAGAGAAAGGTCGCATGCAAATAGATGGACTCTAGTAAAGAGATCATGATTATGTGTTTGCAGGAGTTGAGCAGAGCATGGGAGGACAGAGGGCCTTGAAGATGTCTCATCAGAAGGGTCGCCATGGGTCGAGATAGACCCGAGGGCAGTTAACAACAACAAAAGATATTTCCAGAACACACAACTGAAATTTAAAAAGTCTGGAATAGTTCAGCATTCCTGATAAGGACACAAATTAAGCTCTCATTATTTCCTTGTAATAGCCAGCACAATACAAGTCAGCCTTCAGGTTGGACAAAATTTTGCATAGTGGTAGTTGGATTCCTCCTTCTGAAGTTTGAATCCTTTTCATGTTTATAAGAGGGAAGGAGGAATGCAAGCCAGGAATCTGTAACCAAAAGCAAGGCAATAATAAATGGCTTTTTAAACAGTTGAGAAATGTGTTCTGTCTTGAGCAATACAGTCAGAATTGTGACTGAGCTGCTGAAAAGGCTGCTCTGTGTTCTCTTGTAGTCTAAAGGTGCACATTTTATTATTTAAATGCTGATACTGGAGATTATGATTGAGTAAAAGAGTCTATTGAAAATGCACATCCCCCTCAAGCTTAGCATCATAAGCTGAGTGTAGATACAATTTTTTATTATTGGAAATCTTGTTCACTTTGTGGTGGTATTTTAAATAGGTGTGATACCTCAGTATTTTTGGCATGTTAGATTGACAGAGCTATTTTCCATGCATTGGCTCTGAAATTATGGGCTCTGTTGTCATCCAGAGACACAGCTGAGTTGAGTGTTTGATTCTTGTGGTCTGAAGGTGAATTAACCAAATTATGAATTTGTTAAAATTTAAATTATTGGTCACTGGTGACCAAGTATGAAGTATGTTGGTGGAATGCAAAATATTGCTATAGACATGTTTTGTGTTACACTTTTGAGCTGCTTTAATATATCCATGCTATAAGTAACTGAAAAACTGAGAGTTGTACTTAATGTATACAAGAAAGCACAGTGTTTCTGTTGAGCAAGAAATCTCTTTTGCTTAGTTTAATACCTTCCTCTTTGTATACTTAATATAAAATTCAAGATCCATAAAACAGTGATACCTTTATGGGCCAAATAAAATTCACAAAATACATCATGCAAGCTTTCGAAGCTTCACTTGCTTCTTTATCAGACAAAGATGTTAGAAATTGTACAGGAGAAGAAAAATAATGATGTTAGAGTTGTAGGCCTACATTTTATCTCAGATGTTACTTCTGTTGCCAGCTAAGGTTGTCTAGATAGATACTAATGCAGATAGAGGCCAGTCCCCCTTGTTGGTCATGTGAGGACCAGGTACAAAGGACAATAAAAGACAGATGATAACATTTCAAATCCATTAGCAGTAGGAAAACAACTTCCATAAAATCCAGGCAAACTGCCCTGTGCAAGGCTACCTCTGTGTGTATATTGTAGGTTGGAAATATCTCATTGTTGATGCCTTAGTTCCTTTATTTAGAAGAGTGAGTGAGTGAAAACATAATTATGTTTGGGGACATTTTCTTCTGAGAGGGGTTACTTCTCTTCAAAAACTTACAGCCGCTGATAAAAACCTTTGTTTAGAGTGAGTTTTAACCATGAAAGCTCAGCATTTCAGAACTCTTCTAGCTTTAGTGGTGAAATACATCATTAATATTGTGTCAGCAAACCCGTTATGAAATTAAAAATGAAGAAGAGCTTCATTGCCTGATGGCAGACACTTTTTTAATTTGGCAGTCATTAGTATTAGTCTGTGCACAGCAAATATGTCTTTATACAAAAAAATAAAATAAATCAGAACATAGATTATTTTCAGGGAAGTGATGGAAGGAATAAAAAGGAAGCAGCCGGAAATCCAGTCTGGTATTAAATTTGGTTATTCTGAACAACTGAATTGTGACTTCTTATGTATGGTGGATGGTAAACCAAAATGCATGTGTCATTCCATAATTTCATTTCCCTATCTGTATTGCCAAAGTCTTGTCCGCTCTGAAGTAACAATTCTGTTAGTTCGGTTATGAAAAGCTTCCTTCAAAAATAAAAAAAAATAAAAGTGATACTGAACTACAGTGTGCATTTTAAGGTTTCCTTGTTTTAAAGGACAAGTTTAAAAAGTTGTTTCTCCTTACCAGTTGTATTGATATATAGATGAACCAATTTATTTCGTCTTCATCATGTGGAATTTACATTACCTAATGTGGTGTTAAAAGTGAATGCTGATCTCATTGATTGGAGTCTCAGCTGGTGGCATGAGGAGGATGCTGTGACACGAGTATTGTAGCATAGAGTGCAGAAGGCAGTGTTCATCTGGTGAGGTGAGAGTGTTGTGAGAATGGACTGAATGCAGACATACATAAATTTTGTTTAGCATGTGAGGACCAGAGACTATATGGACTGCATACAGGGGCTGCATTCATCCTAGTTCCTCTTTGATGGGCAGCTGTGGGTTCAGAGATGAGAGCGAAGATGGAGAGCAAAACTGACACCATCAAAACCTAATGGATAGCATTGTCAATATGCATAATACAGATAAAAACATTCCGGGTGCTGTGTTTCTTTTTTCTCCCCTCCTACTTTTGATTTCCCCCTTCTATAGGTACTCTGCGCTGTGCTCAGTTCTCAGTTGCCACAGTGATTCTCTGGGAAAGGCTGGCTGAGAATGAAGTTTGCAAATTCACCTGATGAATTTCTTTACCAAGCAAGGATTTGATGCTAGCTATTTTAGCTCTAACCTCTATGAACCATTGCCGCCATATTATCTGTACCATAATCTTTGTCCTACAGTGCTCCTTGGGGCCTTGAACCCTGCTACAAATTAATCCAAAATACCTGTTGTCAGGTGGTTGTGAGATTAATTGTTGTGTTGAGAAGTGGGAGGATATATATTATGTACTTCTAATTTGCATTGCTTAAGAAATATGTGTTGGAGACCCAAAATCTCTCCCATGTATATACCCTCCTGTACCTACACACATGCACATATACCTTGTGGGTATGAACATATTAAGCTGCCTCTTAATACTCTTGATCCATCTAGTCCAGATCTTCTGATTTGCAACTGCTTTCCACATTCTTAAGCAGAAGAAAACTTGGGAATTCATGCATCCAGATATATGCCCAACTTTTTAGCTATGGCCACTAGTAATATGAATTAATATCTGCATTCTGTGGGATGTGTCACATGTAAATTTTGTTAAGTTGTGATCTTACAAGAAAATATAGAAAAGCACGTTGTTCCTATTAAGTCTGTTTTCGGTCCTGTTATGTCTTTAGTTGAAAGCCTGTTTTTCAATGCCAGTCTGATCTCTGAGGAGTGAATTACCTGAATCTTTGGAGACTTCTGGGGTGGCATTTTCTCTTTTCAGTGCCTTGAGAACAAGGTTGATAAATGGCTGTTATGTCTGACTCTTAACTATATTTGAGCTTCCTGCTGAAGTCAAACAACCTGGTCTGCAAGATCAGGTTGGAGTATTGGGCCTCCAGATGGCTTTTTTCTTGAGCTCATCGCCTGTGCTAATGACTTGGGAGATTCCCTGGAAGATTCATCTCACTAACTTTATGCAGCTGTGTTAATTGCAACACTGGTAATCCAGAAACAATTTTATCAATGTCCCTGTTTTCTCAAAGAGAAAAAAATCCAGTCTAAATATAGTACTGTCTTTAATTTGTAAAATAAGCTGTGTGAGACAGTTGTTTCATTCTCATCATTTTACTGCATACGATGGTCAGTGCAGAAAGCTTTTGTATGCTCAGATGTGCTCAATATTCCTATATGCAGCAGAGCAGAATCAGAAAAGATGAAATGGATGTGCTACTGAAGTCATTAATTTGCCTTTTTAAAAACAGGTTAGGTTAAAACATCTATATGTAAAATAGGATTAGGTTTACCTGCCTTCCTATTAGTGTGTGTTTTTCTCAGTTCTCATACTTCAGTTTAATCTTGGATTCAAGCATAGGATGTGTGAAGTTTGTTTACATCTTAATGCAAACTGTGGATTCACCACTTATGAGTTTTATACTACTTGTATTTATCTCTTGTTTCTGGCATACTATGAGTAGAAAACACAACATACACTTTAAAAATGGCTTTATGTTTTCTACTGCATTTTTCTTTTGTAGTTGTTTCTTCTAATTTGCTAAACTCTCTTAACTTCTGACTGGAGAATGATTGGAGAAATGACTTCTGCAGAGGCAACAGACAACACTTTACCCTGCCTTTAGAGACTGCCATGAAGGATGCATTCCATAACTTGAATGCAAAGCGGAGCACAACCCTCCATCCTTACAGGTGTGTGTGTATCAAACTGTGTTTAAGTTTGAGAACAAACACTGGCTTGATGTTGGTAAGACTAACTAACAGTGTTGATTCTTTAACCTGAAACTCAATGGCAGCCAAGGTATAGAAGACCCCAGTAGGAGTACCTTATTACTGGGATATGAGTTCCAACAGTATAGTAAAAAGATTTGGAGATAGTTGTATTCACATAACAACACATTAGAGCAAGTATTATATCTATGCCTCCTTGCAGCAGCAGTATGATATCTTGGCTTAGAAGTGCAGGGTAAGTATAGTGGTACAGTCTTTCCTTTCTATAGTTGTGTGTTGATGATAAAAAGAGAGGTTTCCCATGGTCAAAAGTTTCACTGTGATTTAGGCAAAAAATTATATGCTATACTTAGGTCATATGGGGAAAAAGTTGCCCTTCTCTATGAGAACATACTAGACCTTGCTAGTTAACCACCATGATCCTATTTTTTAATTGTAATAGGCTGTTGATGAAGAAATGGAAACAACAACAACAACAACAACAATAATAATAGTAATATAATTTATTTATATTCCGCCTTTTCTCAGAGGCATCAAGGCAGATTACAGCAAAAATTATAATAAATACAAATAATAAAATCACATTTCAAAATCACAATGTACATGATGTAGGGAGAATCATGTCCCTAGCCTAATATCCAACGCTGCTGGCAGGCGATGTTATGTGGACAAGTGAGAGGCGGCTCCACTAAATAAAGGAGTCCATATCGTAACAATGATACGCCACAGCCTCCCTTCACTACTGCCATGTCACTGGTGCCTTTCTCACAGGCACACCTCCCCTCAAACAGCTGGGCTGGAGTCATGTTTCTGGGCTCAAAGGTCTGTGAGCCAGCTTTTAAAAGTGCTTCTCTCACAGGCAAGCTTCCCCTCAAACAGCTGGGCTGGAGTCATGTTCTTGGGCTCAAAGGTCTGTGAGCCGGCTTTTAAAGGTGCCTTTCTCACAGGCAGTAATCTGCAATTGGCTGCAGTAATCTGAAGACGTATGTGTTTGGTCACCTGGCAACTCCAGCATGACAGGCAGTGGATGGATATTGGGAACTCTTGATTTTTGGGCACAGGGAGTGCTCTCAGTTCTCTCCCTTCTTTCCTTGGCAGTATCCCCATGTATTCAATGGGGAAATACAAAAGTTGTCATTATTTGCTCATGTGGGAACAATTTGAATGGCCATGGCATGTAATTTGTAACTGTGGCCTCTTATGTGCAATGACCAACTTTTCCAGTGTGTGGAAATATCTGAAGAAAAATCTATCAGTTGGAAATTCTTTGGATGTTAACAATAATTTTTATTATCAATCTTTCAAAAACCACCTATAAAATAAGAAAGAAAAACACAAAGTATATATATTCATTTTCCATAAACGTTCAGATCACGTTAGCATTTCAGTTGAGTTAGAAATCCTTTTGGACTGATCTGGCAATATCACCGCTTAACAATTTGTTTTGTGTGTGTATGTGCCTTCAAGTTGCCTGTCAGTGTATGGTAACCCCATGGATTTCATATGGTTTTCTTAGGCAAGGAGTATTCAGAGGTGGTTTTGCCAGTTCCTTCCTCTGAAATATAGCTTCCATGCACTGAAACTTTGAATATTTTTTTTTATTTGGAGTTCTATCAGCAAGCCAAACATTGTAAATGCATAGAAAGAGATCATGTTGGAGGCTTCCTAGTTTACCATAAAACACCTCCCCCTCAATTTGGTTTTCACTGGTTTGGACCTGGCCTTGGCAGCCATAGAAATCATTGGGAATTTTCACAATATTTTAATACACATCAGTGCATTTTATGAAAGGAAAGGTAGCTTTCTAACTTATTCTCACCGTTCTCTATGCTTTAAAGAGTGATTGGGAAGCTGAAGAGGCAAAAGTAGAAATTCAGGAGGTCTAAGAATTTAGTTTCCAAGAACTGTGGATTACCTAGAATAGTTATGAAAGCTATTTAATAACAAAGTTTAGTTTTGTGCTCCAAGTCAACTAAATCTGTGAAATGTTTTGGTTAGGGAATGGCGGGAAGAGATAGGAGAACCCATATCCATCTAGACAGGAAGATTATTTCTGTTTCATTTAAGTCTCTACTGATACTAGACAAAGTTATTATGTCTACAAGCTTTAGAAAACTTGAAATTAGTTTGAGTTTCCTGCACACATTCTCTCTAAGTGCATCGTATGTATAGCCCCTTCGAGTTACTTTTTCTGAAGGAAGCAGAAGTTCTGAATTTCTCAGATGGCCTTGTAGACTACATTTTCTATATTGTGAAGATGATCATGGACACAGGGTCTTTGCCCTCTTATTATTGAGCCTTTCAGAC
>NC_056524.1:141422004-141436289 GCF_019175285.1 Sceloporus undulatus | reverse complement strand
AATGAGCACCCATCATTATCTTCTGAGTTTTGTAATTTCCCATCACCAATCTTATGGTTTTGAGCTACAGGTCTAAACGTACTGGCTACTACTACTTTTACCACCTTATGTACAGATTTACTTCCCACTACATTTCATAGTCTTCAACAGAGCTACAATTTCCTTATTTTTATTTTAAAGCTGCATTTCTAAAGATATCACAGTGACTATTGGCATCTGTAGAATTCTTTTAAAGACTGGCCTTGCAAAAGAGAAAATTGTCCAAAGGAAAACTGACCTTAATTGACTTCTTTGGGAGCAATTAGTTTGGTGGTCTAACTCTCAAACAGCTCCCCTTTCCCTTCAGTGACCTCAAGAATCTGTGATAGAGAGTATTCCTTCCTGTACTCACACTGTTCCTTTGATGTCACAGCCATCTTAAGTGAAATGACCTGTCTGAGTGCTTGCTATGACCCTGCTTCTCTGTAACTTGGAAATGGCAGGGAACCATTTCAGCCTGGACCATTATTGTATGTGATCTCAGACTGGCCTCTGCAAGCCATTTGGTATGGTGACAGGAACAGCTGAATCACTAGGGTGTAGGTGCCCTTTTGAGAAGTATGGACCTGTTCTTAGCTTTCTATGATCTGATGTGGCTCTGGAGACAAACAAAGTGAAACAGAATGGTAAAGAGTATTTCAGCACCATAAAGTCTTTGGAGAATTATTGTAGCAAATGTTTCTGCTGACCACATACAAATCAGCTGTGGTGGGCTCTGGACCAGGGAGGAAATCTATTAGTTTTTAAGATGCTGCCCGATTCTAATGTTTTGCTGCCAGATACATTTCCAGTTACAAAATGCTTGCTTTTGAAACGAAAGATCCAGGGAGTACAGTTAATTTACATCAGTCATTAGACTGGGAAGCCTACATCAAACAGAAACATTACACTAGTACTTGATTGGTTAGTGCTTGACTTGGCCTTGCTGCAGACATCTCAAGGTTTCATAAATAGCACTTTTCTCAAGAAATCTTAAGTTAGGCTGAGAAATAAATGCTTTTTCAAGGTCCCCCAATGGGTTTCATGGTTGAAACACATCCACCATCCTATCTGCTACATTATAGTGGTTTCGATGTTGGTGGGGATGTTTGTGTGTTTGCTTGATTTGGACTTGTCATTTAGTCCTCCCTACCTCTCTGATTTTTCCCATCCTTCTGTTTTCTCCCCTTGACTTTATTTTTAAGTGATCTAAAATTAATGCTAATATTTCAACAGATACAGAATGACTGAGTCTAACATTGCACAGTAGTATGCCCCTGAAGAGGCACTACCAAAGTTAATTATGTCTAGTGCAAAAGCTGGGAGGTCTGACTGAGCCACACAGGTAGGTAACGATGCTTAATATGTGGAAGGAAAATAATACAAGTCAACACATAACTGATTTGCAGTACTGCAAAACAATCATTCTAGAGGTAATTTCTTAAGGAAAGAATATAATTCTATAGTTAGGTAGGTAGTGTTCAGTTAGTTCATGTTGTTTTTCTGGTTGTCCCCCATGCACTCCCCCCCCCCCCGTGCCCTAGGCTTTGCTGGTTTAACAAGCCTTTAGGAAAAAGAATCTGTAATCTAGAACGCCATTATGATTTCTGTAAATTGGGTGTAAACTGTATATTTAGGAGTATGTATTTCGCAGCAGTTCTGGTAGCAATGGTTAATTTTCTTACAGGCATGTAAAATCAGCAGTTACAGAATGCACTTCTACACATATGCATGCATGTTCTAAAAGTGAGGCAGATGAAACCCAGCCATCAGTTCTGTAAACATTTCATCAAACAATAGGAAACATTCAGAAAATGTGATGTATCTGGATCGCTAATTCACCTTGAGACTAAACAACAGACCAGACCTTCCATGCATAAGGCAAAAACAGTAGTGTCCATTCTAGGGTAATACATGAGCTACCAAGTTGGGTAAAACCAGTAATATAGAACTGTACAGTAGTTACATTCTGAAAGAAGAGTGTGTGATAGCTGGAAGGTTTCTGGGCTGCAGGGATAATCACTGTTTTAAAGAACAGTTCATCTACTAATCTTACTCTACTATGTTCAGTGGTACTATTACATGCATCAGTGGGAAAGATGCATAGTTTAATTGTTTCAAATAGTGTGTCTAGCTGTGCTATAGCGTGTTCAGTTTATGGTACTGCTAAAGACATTGTAATAAGATTCTGATGACTTAAATTAAGCCTGTTAAGAAATTAAGATGTTGTTGCAGAGCTGGACATATTTGAAACAAATTATTTAATGAAGTATGACTGTGCCACTTTTCATATAGCCTCTCTTCAGGAAAAAAAACAACAGTTATCCTTCTATTGGCTAAAAGTAATGGGGGGTCTTCATTAACTTTTAAAATACATTTTGTAATTGTTTGTAAAGAAATATTTACTGTATTTGAGTTCTCTGTAGAATATAAACATCAGACGAAGTCATGAAGAACCAGGGATAAAAGGAGTCAATAGTGAATCAGCTAAATCCAATGTGAAGAATGCACATAGAATTTCTGGAAGGTACCATCCAGCACTGCTGACAGGATTTCCCTTAGAGTGCTGCCCTTCTTGGAACTAGGGGGGAAACAGCATCACCAAAAATAAGAAAGGCAAACAGCTGGGTTCTGGAGAACTTGGATCACTGGATCGAAGAAAAGCAAGGATGACAAGCATAACTGATGGATCAAAGAATTCTGCTTGTTTTGAAAGCCTTTTTAAAAGGATGCAAAGTGAATGACACCATGTGTTTTTTTTTATTCACCAGGATAATTTTAGTATCAGCAAAAGCCTATTAGTAGTCTACACTCTTTTTCCTGGCATCCTTCAGATCTGTTGGACTACAGCTTCCATCACCCCCACACATTGCCACTTGACGTGCAGTGATGGGAATCGTAATACCACAGATGTAGGGGATAACAGCTTGGAAAACATTGTGTTATTATGTTAAACATATAAGTGCTTGGGGGCACAGAATCAATCGCTTCTTGAAAAGGCTTCAGTAAAGTCTCGTTCTTGTAAAGTGACTAGGTTATTTGCACCAAAGTAATTGTTTTATTGCTAGTAAACTTTATAACAACTTAAGTCAGATTTTTTTTTGAAGAAAGGCCCATGCACCTATAAAACATCTTATCCATTTAACAAATGATATGGAATGCAAAAATTTGCCTTCTTTTAAGTAGGTTTAGTATCTTTAAATTTTATTTGACTGTTAAAGGAAGCTTGGTAATTATTCAGCATATAATAAAACTGAGGTCTGAATATTTTAGAATAGAGATATTGAGCAGTGAACCTAATTGTATGTGCATGCATCATAACTGTTTCTTCTGTTGGATGTAATATTTTTTAAAAAGAAGGAGAAACAGGTTATTTTAAGGTGTTAATTCTGTGCAAGAGGCAGGAATAGTTTAGTGGTGTAGACCAGATCCTTTTTTTAATAGCTTAGAGATTTCCATATATTATTATTATTATTATTATTATTATTATTATTATTATTATTATTATTATTAGAGAGTTGATCTCATTATTGCTTTGCTTTTATTTTTATGTTAACTTCCCATTATTTATTTATTAAAGTTTAACATTTGAAGAAATGAAATTAACATTAAAGAATAAATTTTTACTACCTATATTATTTGTTTAATGATTGAATGATTAATTAATTATTCATTAAAATAATTAAGTAACTTAAAGAACAAAGAAGCAGAAGAAAAGAGCAAGAAAGAAATAATGAAAAGAGGAGAGAAAAAACACCAAGGAATAAAAGGATTTGGGAAGAGAAAGAAGGTTTTATTTTAGTATAACTAAAATCTCCAACAATTTCTTGAACCCTGTCTAACTTTTTACCTCTCCTTCCTTTTTAAACAAACCGTGAAAACAATCTGCCCTGAAATGACTGCATCTCTAATGGGGCATTTGTCTTGGATTGTTTATATGGGGTAAGGAACTACTGGTACATCATTTTAAAGAATTTTCTTTAAGACGTAAACTGGTAAGAATAAACGGGATATTAAACAGCCAAACCTGGCCTAATTGATGAACGAGACCAAATTGTAAATGATCTTTTCCTGCATTTGCTGCCATATGTGGGATGTAAGTTAGCATATTTGGTCTCACAAGGTATGAAATAAACTTTAATGATGAATGTATCTGAATTTGACTTCATTAAAAAGTTTTCAAAATTTACATGGTATGTTCCCTTTTTTGGGGGCGGGTTAATTGTTTCACTACCTGTCTAATGTGGAATAAGTGGAAAAGAGACAAATATACCTTATGGTAATAATAATGCTTCTTTTAATCTAAATACCTTCTAGTAGCATTTTCCACCACAATGCAGGTTCTCCATTTATAAACTCAGTAGTAGTAGTAGTAGATGTAAATGGAGAAAACCATAGGGTTAGATGGCAGCAACTTATTCCAAACTAGAATTGGTTTTTATGGAAGTTAGGATCTTTGGTTTGGAAATCTGTTTTTGGTTTATACTAATAGTTCACACAAATGTTTGCCATTGAAACATTGTTCTGTGTATTTGGATTGTACCATTCCCTAATTTGAGCTGTTTTTATTGCTTGGTAATGTATATCTGGAATTCAAAGTCCACCTTTTATTGTATTCTGATAAAGGTTTACATCAGCTGTTGTATGGAGCTAATTAATTAATTTAATTTACATCGTGCCTTTCTTCTGATATGGCACCCAAGACAGTTTATTACACTACAAATTTCGTATTTTTCTGTTGCCAGATTTTCAGCTATGTGTTCTCAATTACAAGAGGCAATGTCATGAGAACAAAGTTGTTGGTGAAACCACCATATTTTCAGCTGTTATTTCCCCCTGCCAAGATCATTGATATTTTTCCGAGTTACTGAGATTCTTCTCTATTTGTAACGGTGACAGGTAGCAGCTGTATTTGATTCTTCGTAAATCTGGATTTATTCTTATTTACCCTTATTGTGAATTATTTTATTAGTATTAGATTCTATCTCAGTTCTGTTTTCTTCAGAAAACATTCTTCAGTTTTTTATGAGATGTTCGTTCCAAAATATTTTGATCTTGTAACCTATAGCTTCAGGACACATGAAGTATATTTAATGATTTTTTCCATATATTGTTATGGGTTGGATAAATAAAGAGCAGCATCCTTGGCATACAATGACATTTTCGCATCTCTGCTACATATTTAATTCCTCTAATATTAAAAAAATGCAGAGAAATAGTGGACAGGGCTGATGTTTTCCATAAATTAATCTGAATATTTTTTAATGTATGATTTTTGACTATGATTGCTGACTCTTGATCAAAAAAAAAAAAAAAAGACCCTTGACTTTGATTCTCTTTAAAGATTGATCCCCAAGTTTAAATCTCATCTGCCCTAAATAAAGGATTTTGGAACAAAATTCAGGAAAGACATTTCTGTCTGACAGTTTGGAAAGCTGCTGCTGTCAGAGCAGGTAATACTTATATGAACTAATGGGCTGTTGTTTATAAGGGAGATATATATATATATTTGTGTGGTTGATAGTGATTTTTTTCTAGTGCGTCTGCTTTTTTTTTTTAAGAAAAGAAATGTATTTTGCATAACTCAAAGCACAATGTCCTGCTTTATGGGAAGCATAAATTCAGGAAGAAGAAATTATTTCTCTTGAAGAGATCTGGAAGGGAAACCTCCACATCCCAGTTTTTCTAAATGAAAGCTTCTGAATGATTAGGCATTGAGTTAAATGTTTGCATGTGATAAAATGTCAATCCAGCTTGTCTGTCAGGTAGGTTGGAAAATAGTGCTAGTTGTCAGTCAGACAGTGTAAAAGAAAGATGAAGCAGTTTCTCATTTTAGCGAGTCAGATCTTCAGTCTGATTATTTTGGGAATTCGCCAGAGTTACAAAATCTTAGGACATGAAGACTGAATGTCTTAGTCAGAGAATCTGATGGTATAATACAAGGACACTTGCAGGGTTTTTTTTTTTGAAGGGGGTAGGAAAAGCAGAGAAGACATTAATGTTGGGCAGTTTTGCTTATTTTTAGGTTTATATTTCACCTCTTAATAAATTTGGCCCCAAAGTAGATAATACTGAAAACAGCACATTAAATCACATCCATAAGCACTTTGTGTTTAAAGGCAGTTTAATAAACTATGACCAAAAAATCAAATGCAAGAGCAGTTCTAAAATAGTTATGTCATTATTCAAATGCTGATTTACTTGTAAAACTGTATTGACATACAGCTCCTAAATGCAAGAGAATCTGTCAGATTCCCCTTAGAAGAAAGTCCATGCATATGGAGCCACCTCATGTGCCAGCCTTATCTGGCCTTCCTACAGCCCATCAATTCTTTCTTTTGGTAGTTACCAATTTGAGAAGAGATGCTGCCATATCTGTGACAATTTCCATAAGAAATGCACAGGAACTGTGCCTGAAAGAAAAGTTAATGTTTAGACACTTGTCATGCTTCCAATTGAGTATGTAGGCCTCTTGCTACATTTTCCCACAAAGTATTTCTAGCCCTTACCTTGGGAAATCTGAAAATAAAACTGACAAAACTGAGGCTATTGTAGCTGGGGCACATCATGAGAAGGGAGGACTCAATGGGAAAAAATAATGCTAGGAAAAGTGGAGGGAAGCAGAAAGACAGGAAGGCCACATACTAGATGGATGGACTCTATAAAATAGGTCACGGGGATGAGTTTTCAGGAACTAAGTAGAGCAGCGGAGGACAAGGAATTTTGGCAATGTCTTATCTACAGGGTCACCATGGGTTGAGATCAACTTGAGGGCATTTAACAAAAAATCTGAAAATAGATACTTTATTTCCTAAAATGTGAGAACTTTAATTATCAGTATGTATTTAAATTGCCTTATTAACTTGCTACTTGGATTCAGAATTTCAGCATGATCTGTGTTGTAATTCTTCTAGCCTTTACTCATCCTAAATTCCTGCATGCTAATTTCGTTCAGTGTTGAATTCCTTTTTAACCTGTTTCTGAGTTACTCAGAGTTGCTGTGTGCCTTGAAGCCGTTCCAGACTTACGACATCCCTAAGGGGTTTTCTTGGCAAGAATTGTTCAGATTGGATTTGCCTTTACCTTCCACTGAGGTTGAGAGCATGAGTTTCCTTACGTGGGTTTCAATGACTGAGGAAGGATTCAAACTCTTTTCTCTTGAGTCATAGTCCAACTCTCAAAGCATGACACCATGCTGGCTTTTGAGACAAATTATCCTTTTTTACATGTTTGGATCATAAAGTATAACTAACAATATGTACTGCAGGTTGGTTTTTAAGGAGAGTGTATTGCCTGGATAGTGATACGTAGATGCTAGCATGCGTTAGTACTAGGTCATGTCTGCATTCTTGTAGGGATCCTACTGCCTCTTCTTCATGGGGGCATCCATCCCCATTGAAAAAAGCAGCCATGAAAAAACCCTGTAATGCTTCTTGTTTGCACTGAACTTAGAGATGCACTCAGTGACCATGTTTGTTTACTTGTCAGAGGATTTGGGAGGTTATACCTGTAGGAACTGCAAGTTGAGTGCTCTGCTAGAAGAGAAGATGGAGCAGTTTGCATCTACACTTCATCTACATCAGAGAGACCTATGTATCTACACTTCATCTTATCAGGGCGAATGAAGCTTTTCAGACAGAGCAGAGCAGATTGTCCTGGTAGAACAAGACATGGAGGATGACTTTAGGGAGGGGGACAGTTTCCAAATACAGGAGGCAGACACTTGGAAGAAGATGGAACACAGAAGCAGAACTATCAAGAACTTTGCCTAAGTTTGGAACTACACAACCAAGACACAGGAACAGCAGAGAGGTGTGCTGTCTTTTAGGGGCAAAGATCCATGGTATAACACCTGACAGACTCATCATGTCTAGTAAATATTATCCCCTCCTTCTGTTCAAAGTTGGAACAAATGATATTGCAAAATAATAGCCTTCAGCATATTACAAGGGGGGTCTGAGGCACTGGGAAAGAAAAGAAGCTAAAAGACCTTAGTGGTTATTTTCAAAGCTCCTTCCTATTGAAGAACATAGTTCAGCAAGAGGGAGAAGAATACTAGAAGTGAACAGCTGGTTCCAGGGATGCTACCATCAAGAAAGATTGGTTTTCTTGGACTAGGGTATGTACTTTCTGGAAAAAGGCCTCTAGCAAGAGACAAATTGCACATCACAGCAGTTGGTAAGAATGTGTTTGTTAGGAGTATCACAATCTGAACAGGAGATCTTTAACTGAGTTATGTGAGAGAGGAAGGCAATATTCCAGAGGGTAAGAGAACACCAACTATTGGGGATAATAACCTCAAGATACAGTGGGAATCAGGCCAATAGTACAAGAAACTACCTCTGGGCAAGAAAACAACACCTGGAGAAAATCTCTAGCCTACTACACAGAGCATAGGAAACAACAAACAAGATGAACTTGAAGTCTTAACACGGGAAAGCAAATATGATTTAATACGTGCCAATGAAATTTGATGAGATGAGGCTTATGATTGGAATGTAGCAATGAAGAGGTACATACTATTCCAGAGGAATAGACCAAACAGGAAAGGAAGTAGTATTATATGGCAAGGATGTGTATATCGGTGAAGAGATTCTTGACTTAATGCATTGAAAACATGCTGAGAGCATTGGGGTAAACATTAAAGGGTAGGAAAACTGCAGTGACATTCACTATGGGAGTCTAACTTAAATCCCCAAGCAGACTGAAGATTTGGATGATCCTTCCCTAGACCAAATGACCAACAGTCAAAAAGAAGACTATTAATTAGAAACTTGAATCAGAAGTCAAACTACCAATGGATTCAAATTATAAGAAAAGAGAATGCATCTAAACTTTAGGAAGAATTTCTTTACTGCTAGAGCTGTTCAACAATAGAATAGACTGCCTTAGAGGTTGGTGGAGTTTCCTTCTTTGAGGTCTTTCAACAGAGTTTAGATAGCTGTTTCTCAGGAATTCTTGATTGTTTCTTGCGTGGCAGGGGTTTGGACTAAATAACCCTTGCCTTTCCTTCCAGTTTTGATTCTGTAGTGTCACTTAATGTTGCAGTGGTACCTTGCAAACATTAATGGATTCTTCCAATGCTTAGTGTTGGGGAGACTTGCCAAATTTCACTGCAGATTCTTGTAAACTGGCCTTTAAATCAACCTCCTCCTTCAGGCAAATATTGACTATTCAATGGACATTTCATGTTAGCTGCACAACATTACTCATTTTAGGGACCAGGACTAGGTGTGTCACTGCGTGTCGCTAAAATGTCATCATATAGTACTGTATAGCGTAGAGGTCTGTGGGTTTTTCTGTTTCTTCACTTGAATGTAATGTACAGCTTTTCCTCTCATGGTCCAGAGAATAGTGGTTCTGATGGATCCACAGGTAAGTTTGAAATATAACAGCAGTGTATGTTCTAGACTCAGAAACTAGGAGGCAGCCTGGAGAAAATAGAAACCAAATTCCATGTTTTCTAAGCAAACTGTATTTTTAAAAAAAATCCTGGGGAGGTCCTACATTCGCAACTTTAATATAAAAACATTACAGTATCTCCAGCTCTGATTTTGTTAGCATTACCTAGTTGTATGTGCCCCTTTATTTTCTCCCAGTTCCCTGTAGCGTTGCAGCAACTCCCAGTGGAATTACCATTTCATTCACCATACTATATTAATGAATTATTTATTTAAAATATTTTCATCCCAGTGTTTTCTCTGCAAAAATGAGAAGAGTCATAACTTGATAACTTGAGCATGTATTTTACATGCACAGGGATTGAGTTTCAAGCATTTCTACTTTGAAGATAAAGTAATAGGTGGTGAGACTGATCTCTATCTGAGATACTACAAAGCCTTGGCTAATGGTGACAGTAATGAACTTCTGCAAGGTGGAAACTATCTTCTTGAATTCATGGCAGCTGATATAAATCCCCCTCAAGCAAAAGAGTCCAAAACAGTTCAGGTATTTGGTTGTTGCCACTAATTTAGCTAAAATGAAGGAGTCCAAAAATGAATGGTGCATTTCTGCTGAAGCTACTTATATGAGAAAATGACTGTGAACAGTCTCCTTAGAGGAAGAACAAAATACAAGAATAGTAAGTAACATCTTGCGTAGGAGAAGGTGTGCACTCAAAAGTCTTTTGGCCCCAGAGAGAAACCACTTTTTCTTGCCCGCTCATATTCTAACTATCCTGATAGAGAAGATACTGGGCAGAGGTTCTCTCGGAACATGTCAGTAAAAAATTAGCCACATCTCTTGGGAGTGGCAGTCTCTGGAATTAGCATGCCCTAAAATAGATCTTGAAATAATCACCTTAAATTAGGCCTAAAAGGAAGATTGAATATGATTCTGTTCTGAGTGGTTTATCCTATAAAAGTTATCACCGAGACTACATAGTATACATTATAACAAAGACTTAGAGCATGTTTCCTTTTCCCCTAGGAAGTTGTTGCTTGGATCTCATCAGCATGCTAATTGAGGAAATTACAATATATATAAACTCACACGCCCGTGTTTATGCTAAGGAAAAACTCCAAGATACAATAACTGATTCCTAGTGCTGTTGTTTCCAGCATTGCTCATTCTGCAGTGTGTTGTCTTTGCCAAAAATCTGATGCAAGAGACAAAGGGAAAAAAATTGAAACTGTACTATGCATTACTCATGGGTTGTTTTACTTTTTTTGATTAGGTTTTAGACTACTATACTTTAAAATGTGTTGTTGATGTTATTTTGAGGGTAATCTAAATGTACAGAAATCAGTTGTTGGCAAAGTTTGGCTTTGCTGGAAAAGGAATTTGTCCTTATTTGTTCCTCAGTAAAACAAGCATATTCAGTCTCTTTAAACAACTCCTGTAACATTTAAGCATATACAAATGGTTGGTTCTAATAACAGTCATGTGAAGCAGATTGGTCTGAGGACTGTCTCAGTCCTATTCTAGCAGAATGAATGATGTGGCAAAATTGCTGTGTGCAGCCTGTCAGTTTTAAGCTAGCTACATAGTTCTTTCATTGGATGCACACTGTGAAAACATGCTGTGATCTAGGGCTTATCTAGAGTCAGGGATTTGGCTGCTTTTTTAAAAAAAGGCTAATTCAATTTTTAAAGCATTAGCTTTATTCAAGAATGAAAAAGAATACCTTCATCATCAGTAGGTCTGATGTTTACATACACTAGAAAAACAAATTGGTTAACTTGTTAAACGATGCAACTTTATTTTTTTGACAACTGCTGTCAATTAGTGTAACCTCTAACAGTGTTGAGATAGATTTCTATAAATGTCAATGATTTAGTTTAGAAAGGAAAGAAAGCTAAAGCAAATAAAGTAACTGTTGCAAAGCAAACCACCATTTTTATTATTAAATAAGTGTATTCAATATTTGAATATAACATATCCACATTAATACACAAACACACATCAATAATCACAAATTCCCCGATTCTCCTCGCCTCTTAAAAAAGACTTCCTGCTTCTCTCTGTGATCTAGATATTTTTATAAGCTTCTCATTTCCTTCTTCTTATCCCTGATTCAGCCTATCTAATCTTACTACTGAAAGTCAACATTTCTTGCTTATAGAAAAATGAAAGAGAAAAAAAAATCTCACATAAATCTACATTATAAGCATCAAACCCTTCAATGCAGGTATTTGTCCTTGTGTTTGTGTGTTTTACAAATTGTAAAAAGGTTTTTCCATAATTTTGGGAAAGGCTCTGTTGAGTTTTCTTCTGCCAAATTAGTTAATTTATCTAGCTGCACCAATTCCATAGCACCTCCTTTATCCATTCTCTACATGCCGGTATTCTGTTAATTTTACAGTATCTCACAAAAATGAGTCTCATTGCTGTAACCATATAATTTATCAAACTTCTACATTTTATTTTCCTTTTGTCTTCTAGATAAGTCATATTTAATATAATTTGAGTCTCAAAATTAATTGAAATCCTAATATCTTTTGTATTCATTTTTTAATCTTGTACTAAAACTTTCTTACTCTTGCATTTCCACTAGTTGTAAAAGAATGATGCAAATTGTTTTTTGCACTTCCAGTAAGTATTGCTTGCACTTTTATATATCTTGCGGCAGCTAAAAAAGCCAATGCAATTCTAGGCTGCATCAGCAGACGTATAGGGTCTAGACCGAAGGAAATAATAGTGACACCGTATTCTGCTTTGGCCAGACTTCACTTGGAATACTGTGTTCAGTTCTTGGCACCACAATTCAAAAAAGATATTGAGAAGCTGGAACGTGTCCAAAGGAGGGCAACCAAAATGGAGAAGGGTCTGGAAACCATGTCCTATGAGAAGCGACCTAGAGAGCTTGGTATGTGTAGCCTGGAGAAGAGAAGTTTAAGAGGTGATACGAGCTCTGTTTAAATATTTGAAGAGATGTCATTTTGAGGATGGAGCAAGTTTGTTTTCTAAACCTCTAGAGAATAGGACCCAGAGCAATGGATTCAAACTACAGGAAAAGAGATTCCACCTCAACATCATGAAGAAAATCCTGATAGTAAAAGCTGTTTGACAGTGGAACATGATACCTTGGAGAGTGGTGGAATCTCCTTCTTTGGAGGTTTTTAAACAGAGGCTGGATGGTTGACTGTGTATGCCTGCCTGGCAGGGGGATGGACTGGGTGACCCTTGTGGTCTTTTTCAATTCTGTGATTCTGTAATCTCACCCAACTTTGGCCATCTACCACTTAAAAAGCATTGTGTAGAAATTCTCCCTAAGGCTATATGAACAAGCAATTTTTAACCCTTTTGTTCAGATGTTTTCCCATTGGTTGCATCAGGACTGCAGAAATAGTCCAGTTTGATACCACTTTAATTGCCCTGGCACCAGAGATCTTTGACAGAGAAGGCTAAATGTCACAAAACTACAGCCATGAAAGTGGTATTGGTCTGAATTATTTCTGCAGTACAGATCCAACAAATTGACCCCAATTTATTCACCACCTAACCATACAATCTTTTACCTGTCCTTCTATTTTAAATCTTAAACAACTTAAAGGTTTTACTAATTAAATTATCACCTGTTCATAGTAATTTTTCAAATTCAGATATCTCCTCTTCAGATCGGCATTTTTAAAGATCTTTTTTAACTCTCTCTCAGCTGGTAATAGTTTAACCATTGTATTTTAAAAACCTCCTCCTCCAGTTGTTGCATCTTTTTGATTTTCCACTTCCCTGTGACTTTCTGTAGCATATCTGTATGCATTATCCATATTTTTCCTTGTAATTCTCTCCTACCAAAAGTTTTCTTGTGGAGACAAACACTGGAATTTTAAGGTTGAATCTCTCCTTGTATTCACCCTATATTCTTAAAAGTTACTCTCTTACAATATGATTCTTAAATTCTGCATTTAGGAACGTAGACCTGGCTTTGTTTTAACTTTTCCGTATCACAAATAGCTGTGCAATCCCATTTTAATTCATGTGCTTCTAATTCTCTTTTATTATGTAAAGTAATTCATTTTTAAAAACCAGGCTGAACAGGAGGCCTCAAAATGTAATTTTAGATCTGTAATCTCCAATCTACCTCTTTTCCTTACATGTGGTTTCCAGTTTTAACCTTTCCATGGGAATTTCGATATCTGTTTTTGCCATTTTATAAATATAACATTTGAGGAGATAGTTGGAATATTCTGGAATAGGTATATTAATCTAGGTAAAATATTAATTTTGATTAGTGATATTTTTCCATTATAGACAAATGAATATTTTGGCATCTAACCAAATCTTTACTAATACTATTTCAAACCTTTACATACAGTCACCCTCCACATTTGTGGGGGTTAGAGGTGCAGGAGCCCTGCAAAAGTGGAAAAACCACAAATATCTCTAGGTCTGGAAACAAGTGCCAGCCCATCAATCTCCTTGCCTCACTCCATCTCCTCTCAATCTCCCATCCTTCCAAAAGAGCCATCCATGTTTTAAACTGCTTTCCAGCGCATCGACCTTTTGGAAGGATGGGAGATTGACAGAAGGTGGATTGCAAAAGAGTGGGGTGAAGCGATGGATAGGGTCAAAAATGATTTAAAACCTGGCCAGCTCTTTTGGAAGGACGATTAAGAGGTGGTGGTTTGGGACAAACAGGTGTGAGAGATCGATAGGGTGGAAAGCAGTTTAAAACCTGGCTGGTTCTTTTGGAAATAGAGGAGATGGAGAGGAGGTGGATTGGGATGAACAGGCATGTGGCAAGGAGATCAGTGGGTTGGAAAGTGGTTTAAACTGTCTGAGGCTCTTTTGGAAGGATAAGAGATTGAGAGGAGGAGGAAAGGGAG